>NC_053118.1:38158086-38176710 GCF_010015445.1 Perca fluviatilis
GTGTGTGTTGTGTAGAGAGACAGACTGAGAGTGTGTGTGTTGTGTAGTAGAGACAGACTGAAGTGTGTGTGTGTAGTAGAGATAGATGAGAGTGTGTGTGTGATGTGAGAGTGTGTGTGTTGAGAGAGTGTGTGTGTTGTGTAACAGAAAGACTGAGAGTGTGTGTGTTATTATGCTGAGAGAGAGTGTGTGTGTTGTTATGTGCTGAGATGACTGAGAGTGTGTGTGTTGTGTGAGAGGTGTGTGTGTTGTGTTGATAGACTGAAGTGTGTGTGTTTGTGTATGAGAGAGTGTGTATGTTGTGTAAGGAATGTGAATGTGTGTTGTGTAGTAGTGATGAGTGTGTGTGTTGATGTGAGTGACTAGGTGTGTGTGTTGTGTAAGTGTTGTGTGTTTGGTTTGTGTTATGTGAAATGTGTTATGTGTGTGTGTATGTGAGGAGTGTGTGTTATGTAATGTATGTGTTATAGAAGTGTTGTTATGTAAGGGAATGTTATGTTTATTGAGTGTGTGTGTTTGTAGGGTTGTGTGTTATATGTGTGTTGTTTGTTGTGTTATGGAGAGAGTGTGTTATATAAGAAAGTGTGTGTTAATGTACGAAGAAGTGTGTGTTTTGTGAAGTGTGTGTTATGTAGTGTGTGTTATGTAGTATGTGTTGTTTTGGTGTGTGTGTGTTGTGAGAGTGTGTATTGTGTGTGTGTTAATATGGAGATGTGTGTTATATGGTGTGTGTTATATAGAGAGAGTGTGTGTTATGTAGGAGAAGTGTGTGTGTATGTAAGAGTGTGTGTATGTGGGTATGTGTGTTGTTTTGGATGTGTTGTTGAGTGTGTGTGTTTGGTGTGTGTGTTATGTGTGTGTTTTTGGAGAGAGAGTGTGTGTATTTTGGTTGTGTTATGAAGGGTGTGTGTGTTGTTGTGTGTGTTATGTAGAAGTGTGTGTGTTTGTAGAGAGTGTATGTGTTATTATGTGAGGAATTGTTGTTAATATAGAGTGTGTGTTTTATGGTGTGTGTTATTATGTGAGAAGTTGTGTGTTAATATGAGTGTGTATTTATATGAAAGGTGTATGTGTTATGTAAGAGAGAAGTGTGTGTGTATGTAAAGAAAGTGTGTTTGTAAGAGTGTGTTATTATATGGAGTGTTGTGTTGTGTAAGAAATGTGTTGTTTATAAGTGTTGTTTGAAGTTGTGATTGTATGAGTATGTTTTGTGTGTGTTGTGATTTGTTTTGAGAAGTATTGTGTTAATATATGGAAAGTGTGTGTGTTAATATAAGATAGAATTATGTGTGTTTGTAGAGAGAATTTATGTTAATATATGAAGTGTGTTATGAGAAGTGTATGTTTGTATGAAGAGTATGTGTTATATAAGTGTTGTTAATATAAGAAAGTGTGTGTGTTAATATGAGATGTTATTATATTGTGTTGTTGGAAGGTGTGTTATTATAGAGAGAATGTGTGTTGTTGAAGTGTGTTGTGTTTGGGTGTGTGTTGTATTTAGTTTATGGAAAAGTGTTGTGTTTTTATTTTTGTGTGTATGTAAGAAGAGGTGTATGTTATTATAGAAGTGTGTGTTGTTATGGAAGTGTATGTGTTAATGTAAGGAAAGTGTGTGTTTTAGAGAGTGTGTGTTAATATAGTAGAAAGTGTGTGTTTTATAAAGAAGAGATTAATGTGTAATATAAAGAGAAAAGTGTGTGTTAATGTAAAAAGAGGAAGTGTGTGTGTTATTGTATGTTAATATGTAAGAGAGGTGTGTGTGTTATATAAAGAGAGAAGTGTGTTAATGTATGAGAGAGTGTGTGTTGTTGAAGAGAAGAGAGTGTAATGTATTTAATGTAAGGGAATTAATGTGTTAATATATAAAGAAGTGTGTGTGTTAAGAGAAATTAATGAATATTTATGTAAGAGAAGAGTGTGTGTTATGTAACAAGAGAAGTGTGTATGTTTTGAAGTGTGTGTGTTAAAGAGGTGTGTTGTAAAGAGAGAATTAATGTGTTAATGTGAGAGAGTGTGTGTGTTTTATGGAGAGAAGTGTGTGTTATGTAAGAAGTGTGTGTGTTATGTAAGTGTGTGTGTTATGTAAAAGTGTGTTATTATGAAAGTGTGTGTTAATGTAAAGTGTAATGTGTTAATGTAAAAGAAGAATTAGTTAATGTTGTGTAAGAAGAGTGTGTGTTAATAAGAAGAAGTGTGTGTTAATAAGTAGTAATATGTTATTGTAAAGTGTGTGTGTGTTAAGTGTAATTGTTATTTGAAGAAGTGTGTGTGTTATTATGAAAGGAAAGTGTGTGTTGTTGAAGTGTGTGTGTTGTGTAAGTGTGTGTGTTGTTTGTGAGAGAAGTGTGTGTGTTAATGAGGAGATGTGTGTGTGTTGTTTAAGAGAGTTGTGTTATGTAAAAGAAGTGTAATGTGTGTGTATATATAGAGAAGAGTGTGTGTATGTTAATGTAAAAGAATTATGTGTGTGTTATGTGAAGTGTGTTATGTGAAAGTGTGTGTGTGTGTTGTTCCAGAAGTGTATGTTAATGAAGAATGTGTGTGTATTGTTGAAGGTGTTGTGTTATGAGGGAGTATGTTAATATAGAAGTGTGTGTGTTATTTGCAAGAAGAGTGTGTGTGTTATGTTGAAAGTATGTGTGTTATTGAAAGAGAGTATGTGTGTGTTATTATATATTGAAGAAAGTGTGTGTTAATGTTTGAAGAGAGAGTGTGTATGTTGTTTGAGAAGAGTTGTGTGTGTTATTATACAGAGAGAGTGTGTGTGTTAATATATTGAAGAGTGTGTGTGTTATTATAGAGAAGTGTATGTGTTAATATATTGAGAGAGAAGTGTGTATGTTAATGTAAAAGTGTGTGTGTTATGTGAAGAGTGTGTGTGTTAATGTGAAAATGTGTGTTAATGTTATTGAGGAAGTGTGTTATTTGAAGTGTGTGTGTTCTTACATGTTTAAGTGTATGTGTTAATGTAACAGGAAGAAGTGTGTGTTAATGTAAAGAGAGAGAGTGTTTAATGTGTGTGTTTGGAAGTGTGTAATGTGTTGTTTAAAGAGAGGGAGTGTGTTAATATAAGAAGAATTGTTGTGTGTGTGTAAAGAGAATTAATGTTAATAGTGTTATTGTGTGTTTTATGAGAGAGTATGTAATAATGTGTTAAGAGTGTATGTTAATGTATAAGAGAGAGTGTATGTGTTGTATAAAAGAAGAATTAGTGTGTGTTAATAAAGAGAATTAGTGTGTGTTAATATAGAGAAATGTAAGTATGTTATTGTAAAAGAAGTGTTGTTTATGTACAAAGAAGAGTGTGTGTGTTTTATGAAGAAGAGGTGTGTGTGTCTTCAAGAAGAGAGTGTAATATGTTATTTGAAAGTGTGTGTGTTGTGTAAGAGAAGTGTGTGTTGTTGGAAGTAATGTGTTATGGAAAGAAGTGTGTAAGAGTGTGTTAATGTAAAGAAGATTAATGTGTGTGTTAGGAGAAGTGTGTGTGTGTTTGAGAAGAGTGTGTGTTATTATAAGAAAAGAAAGTGTGTAAAGAGAGTGTGTGTGTTAATGTAAGAGAGAGTGTATTATGTGTTAAAGAAGAGAGTGTGTGTGTTAATGTAAGAAGAGTGTAATGTGTTAATGTAAAAGTGTGTGTGTTGTATGAGAGTGTGTATTGTGTTAAAGAAAGAGAATGTAATATGTGTTAATGTTAAAGAGAGAGAATGTGTTGTATGAAGAGGAAGTGTATGTATGTTGTGAAAGAATTATGTGTTTGTGAGAAGTGTGTGTTATGTATAAAGAAGTGTGTGTGTTATTGTAAAGAAGTGTGTGTTATGCTTTAGAGAAAGTGTATGTTGTTAAGCAGGAGTGTTGTTGTGTTAATGAAAGAAGTTTGTTTTGTGTAAAAGAGAGAGTGTGTGTGTGTTAATGCTTAAAGGAAGTGTGTGTGTTGTGTTGAGAAGAAGTGTGTTTTGGAGAGAAGTGTGTGTTAATATACAGAAAGAATGTGTGTGTTATGAGTAGTATGTTATATATGAAAGTATGTTTTGAAAGTGTGTGTGTATTTTTAGAGAAGTGTTGTGTTAATATGTTGAAAGAGTATGTGTTAATGAGTAGAAAGTGTGTGTGTTTATATTGGAAGAGTGTAATGTTAATGAAAGTGTGTGTGTTATTATATGAAAGTGTGTGTGTTAAAGTTTGTTTGTGAAGTGTTTGTGTGTTATATAAGATTTTTGTGTTAATGTAAAGTGTGTGTTGTTGAGAGAGTGTGTGTTAATGAGAAAGTGTGTGTGTGTTATGTGAAAGTGTGTATTGTGTTAAGAAAGTGTGTGTTGTATAGAAAGTGTGTGTGTGTTATGTAAGAAAGTGTGTGTGTAATATATAGAAGAGAATGTGTGTTATTGTATGAGTGTGTGTGTTATGTAGTGTGTGTGTTTTTATGAAAGTGTGTGTGTTAATATGAGAAAGTGTGTGTGTTATGTAGAGAGTTGTGTGTTTTGTGAGAGTTGTGTTATGTAAAGTGTGTTGTGTGAGTGTGTGTGTTATTTATAAGTTGTGTGTTTTAGAAAGTGTGTGTGTTGTGTGGAGAGTGTGTGTGTTAATATGTGAAGTGTGTGTTAATATGTGATGTGTGTTAATGTAAGTGTGTGTGTTATGTGAAGTGTGTGTTAATGTAAAGTGTGTGTTTATATGAGAAGTGTGTGTTGTGTAGAGAGTGTGTGTTATGTAGTGTGTGTGTTGTGTGAAAGAGGAGTGTGTGTGTTATTTGAAATGTGTAGTGTTTGATGTGTGTGTTATTATGGTGTGGAAGTGTGTGTGTTGTATATGGATGTGAGTGTGTTTGTTTTTTGGTGTGTGTGTTGTGTTAATAGTAGTGTATTTGTGTTTTAGTAAAGTGTGTGTGTTATGTATTAATAAGGAGTAGTGTGTGTGTTATTATATAGAATGTAGTGTGTATGTTAATGTAGAAGTGTGTATGTTATATATAGTGATTGTGTGTGTTAATATAGATGTTGTGTTATTATGAAAGTGTGTGTTATGTAGAATAGTGTTATAGGTGTGTGTTATATGTGAGGAGTGTTTGTTAGTGAGTGTTGTTATGCTTAGAGGAGTGTGTGTGTTATGTTGAAAGTGTGTGTTATGTAAGTGTGTGTGTTATGTGAAGTGTGTGTGTTATGTGAAGTGTATATGTTATGTAAAAGGAGTGTGTGTTATTATGAAGAGTTATGTGTTATTATAGGAAGGTGTGTGTTATGAAGTGTGTTTTTTTGAGGTTGTTATATATGAAGTGTGTGTTAATATAAGAAGTGTATGTTTGTTGAGGTAATTTGTGTGTTATTATGAGAAGAGTGTGTGTGTTATTATATGAGAGAAGTGTGTGTGTGTTAATGTGAGAGTGTGTGTTATTATAGTAAGAGTAAGTGTATGTTAATATAGAAGAGTGTGTGTGTTGTTAAAAGAGAGAATGTATGTGTTAATATGAAAGAAGTTGTGTGTGTTATTATAGAGTGTGTGTGTTAGTTAATATGTTTTGAGAGTGTTGTGTGTTATATATGAAGAGGAAAGTGTATGTGTTATGAGAGAAGTGTGTTATGTTATTTAGAGAGAAAATTAATGTGTTAATGTAAAAAGAGTGTTGTGTTATTATGAAAGAGAGTTAATGTGTTATTATGAAAGTGTGTGTGTTATGAAGGTGTGTGTGTTATGTAAGAGAGTTTGTGTGTTGTGTAGAAGTGTGTTGTTTGTAAAGAGAGTGTGTTGTGTTAATATAGAAAGAGAAGTGTGTGTGTTGTATGAAAGAAGAGTGTATTTTGTTAATGTAATGTGTTAATGTAAGAAAGTGTATGTGTTAATATGTGAAAGTGTGTGTGTTATTATGAAGTGTGTGTTATATAGGAGAAGTGTGTGTGTGTTATTTATGAAAGTGTGTGTTATTATATGAGGAGTGTGTGTTAATGAGAAAGTGTGTTATGTTTTAGAATTTGTGTTATTTGAGAAAGTGTGTTATTATATGAGAGAAAGTGTGTGTTTATATATGGGGTGTGTGTGTTATGTAACAGAGAGAAAGTGTGTGTTAATGTTAAGAGAGTGTGTGTGTTATTATGGGAAATTTGTGTTATGTGAGTGTGTGTTATGTAAAGTGTGTGTTATTAATAAGAAGTGTTGTGTGTTATGTATGAAGAAGTGTATGTGTTATTATGAAGTGTGTGTGTTAATGTGAGAAGTGTGTGTTATGTATATGAAAGAGTGTGTTAATATGAAGTGTGTGTGTTTGTAAGGAAGTTGTGTGTGTTATGTAGAGAGTGTATGTGTTATTATAGAAGAGTGTGTGTGTGTTGTGTTAAGAGAGTGTGTGTGTTAATGTAGAAAGTGTGTGTGTTATTATGTGAAGAAGTGTGTGTTATGTGAAAGTGTGTGTTATGTGAAAGTGTGTGTGTTATAGAGTGTGTGTTTGTAAGAGAGTGTGTGTGTTGTTTGTGGAGTGTGTGTTTTGTGAAAGTGTGTGTTGTTGTAGTTTGTTGTAGGAGAGTGTTGTGTTATTTGAGAAGTGTGTGTGTTGTGTAGAGTGTGTGTTGTGAAGTGTGTGTGTTTGTAGTGAGGTTGTGTTATTATATTGAATGTGTGTTTGTGAAAGTGTGTGTGTTGTTGTGGAAGTGTGTTTGAGGTGTGTGTGTTGTGTGTAGGAGAAGTGTGTGTTTTATGTGAAAGGTGTGTTTGTGGGTGTTGTGTTTTTGTGTTGTTTTGTGTGTGTGGGGTGTGTTTATTTACTTGGAAGTGTGTGTGTTGTGTGGTGTGTTGAGGTGTGTGTGTTGTAATGGTGTGTGTGTTATTATAGAGGATGTGTGTGTGTGTAGAGGTGTGTGTGTTTTGTGTGTGTTGTTGTTTGTGTTGTGGAGTGTGTTGTTATTATACTTGATTGTGTTGTGTTGATGTGTGTGTTTTGGGTGTGTGTGTTTTGTGGGTGTTGTTGTGGTGTTGTGTGATTATGGTGTTGTGTTATTGTATAGGTGTGTGTGTTTGTTTGGGTGTGTGTTTTTGTGTGTGTGTGTGTGGTGTGTGTGTGTATTGGTGTTGTGTTGTGGTGTGTTTGTGTGTTTGGGTGTGTGTTGTTGTGTGTTGTGTGTGTTTGTGTGTTGTGTGTGTGTGGGGTTGTGTGTTGTGTGTGTTATTTGTGTGTGTGTGTGTTGTTGTGTGTTGTTGTGTTTTATGTTGTGTGTGTTTGTTTTTGTGTGGAGGTGTGTGTGTGTTATTATATGTGGTGTGTGTGTTGTGTGTGTTGTGTGTGTGTGTTTTGTGTTTGTGTTTGTTGTGTGTGTGTGTTGTGTGTTTTGTGTTGTGTGTTTGTTGTGTGTGATGGTGTGTGTGTGTGTGTTGTGTTGTGTGTGTGTGTGTGTGGTGTGTGTGTGTGTGTTGGTGTGTGTTGTTTGTTGTGTGTGTGTGTTGTGTGTGTGTTGTGTGTGTTTTATGTGTGAACATGTGTGTTATATTTGTGTGTGTTTTTGTGGTGTGTGTGTGTGTGTGTGTGTGTGATTTGTGTGTGTTGACTGTGTGTGTGTGTGTGTGTGTGTGGATATATGTGTTTGTGTGACTCTGTGTGTGTGTTTGTGTGTTTGTGTGTGAGTATGTGTCTCTGTGTGTGTGTGTGATATGTGTGTGTGTGTTTGTGTGTGGATATGTGTGTGTGTGTGACTCTGTGTGTGTGTTTGTGTGTTTGTGTGTGTGTGTCTGTGTGTGTGTGTGTGAGTATGTGTCTCTGTGTGTGTGTGAGTATGTGTCTCTGTGTGTGTGTGACTGTGTGTGTGTGTGTTTGTGTGTGTGCCTGAGCGTGCATGTGTGTCTGTGCATGTCTGTGTGTGTGTGTGTGGATATATGTGTGTGTGTGTGTGTGTGTGTGTGTGTGAGACTGTGGGTGTGTGTGTGTGTGCCTGAGCGTGCATGTGTGTCTGTGCATGTCTGTGTCTGTGTGTGTGTGTGTGTGACTGTGGGTGTGTCTGTCTGGTGTATATGTAAAGTGTAGAGTAACATGCTAGTAACATCCAGAGGCCTCAAGTTCTTTTTAAAGTGTTTAACTCACTTATTAACCCTTGTGAAACTGACTGTGCTGTGCCATCCACATTGTTGTGTGAAAACTTCCTGAAACACTTCATAGATAAAATTGCCGGCCTGAGCTTTTCATCCCCTGCTTTTACCAGTGACCCCTCTGTTATTACCTCTTTATGCCCAGCTGTCTTCCAGCAGTTTGAGCCAGTTCCTCCACCTTCTCTCTCGACATAGTCAAGCAGCTTAGATCGGATAATTGCCTGCAGGATGAGTATCCCTGCACGCTTACTTAAAGATGTTTTTAACACTGTTGGGCCCAGTATTTTATCCTTGCTTAACTCATCTCTTAGCTCAGGGTGTGTTCCAGCTGCTTTTAAACATGCTGTTGTGCAACCACTTTTAAAAAAGAAAATTTGGATCCGTTAGTTTTGTCTAATTTTAGACCTATTTCAAAACTACCGTTTTTATCTAAAAGTGTTGGAGAAGGTTGTTTTAATCAACTTCAATCATTTTTAGATGATTTTAGTATTCATGAAAAGTTCCAGTCTGGTTTCAAGCCTCGTCACAAGTACTGAAACTGCCCTTCTAAGAGTCTAGCGACCTTCTCTTAGCCGGGTCGACTCAGGAAACTCCGCTGTTTTAGTGCTTTTAGACTTGACTCGGCCTTTGACACTGTTAACCACTCTATTCTTTTATCCGACTCAAACAAAGTGTTGGCATTACGGGCATTGCCTTAAAATGGTTTGAATCTTACTTGACAGATAGGGGAGTTTTGCAGTCCACATTGGTAACTGCTCTTCATCTGCTGCCCCTCTTTCCTGTTGGGGTCCCCAAAGGTTCCATTTTGGGACCCATGCTATTTTCTTTGTACATGCTGCCCTTAGGGTCCATTTTGAAAAAACACAACATTTCTTTCCATTGTTTTGCAGATGATGTACAAATCTATTTGCCTGTAACAAACAATGAGAAGGACACTATCCAGCCGTTGTTAAACTGCTTGAGTGATCTCAAAATATGGTTGGATCAAATTTTCTCTGTCTTAATGACAATAAGACCGAAGTTGTTGTGTTTGGTCGGTGCTGAACATTTCAGTGCCTGTGTAGATGCTTCGGTACTTTAGGTTCCCAAATTCATCCCTTTTTACCAGAAATCTGGGGGTTGATTTTTGACAGTGCTTTTAAATTTGACAAACAGATTAGTTCTGTTGTTAAAAATAGCTTCTTCCAGCTGAGACTTTTGGCTAAGGCCAAGCCCTTACCTGCAACCCGCAAAAGACTTTGAGAGAGTCATACATGCATTTATTACGTCCGTTTGGACTACTGTAACTCACTGTATGTTGGATTGGATCAGTCATCCCTTCATCGGTTACAGTTAGTCCAGAGCACAGCTAGCTTCGACTTTTAACCGGGACTAAAAGCGTGACCATATTACACGGTTTGGCCCACGCTCCACTGGCTTCCCTGTTTGTTTCAGGATTGAATTTAAAATTGTATTAATTGTTTTTAAGATCTTAAATGGGTTCTACGCCGTCTTACTTATCAGAGCTCTTACATGTCCACCGCCTGTCAGAGCACTGAGGTAGATCAATCAGATGCTCCTCGATGTGCCCAGATCAGGTTAAAAACCAAAGGTGACCGAGCCTTTTCAGTGGCTGCTCAAACCTCTGGAATAGTTTACCCATTCTGTAGAACAGCTCGGGACCATTGGAGCGTTCAAGTCCTTGCTTAAGACCCATTACTACGCATTGGCTTTTAATTCAAGTTGAGCTTTGATATCTTGACATTATTGACATTATTCTTTTTCTACTGTTGTATATTGTGCCTTGTTTGTGTTTATTGTTTCGTTGCTTTTGGAGCATGTTAAGCACTTTGGTCAACTGAGGTTGTTTTTAAACGTGCTATATAAATAAAATTGAACTGAACTGAACTGTAACTTCATTATTTTACAACCTGGACCCTTTTTTTCCCACGTTTTTATATCTTAGAGACTGATCTTAGAAACTGGTCCAGTATTGGCGAAACGCTGTAACCGGCAGCCGTGAACCGGGCTGTAATATAACCCTACAGGACAGATGTTCAGGACTTTTATCATTGTAAAACACACTTCATTCAAAGTGGACAGAAACTAAATAAAACTATCAAAAGTCGTCTTGGTTCATCTTTCCACTGTTCCAACAATCACCACTCTGGTTTGGTTGAAATAAACCCTTAATTCACCCATTTACATGTGGAGATATGCTGCTCTATACACGCTAAAAGTCCTGATTATTTACATGGAGTCTGGTGGAGATATGCTGGCTCTAAACACGCTAAAAGTCCTGATTATTTACATGGAGTCTGGTGGAGATATGCTGGCTCTAAACACGCTAAAAGTCCTGATGATTATTTACATGGAGTCTGGTGGAGATATGCTGGCTCTAAACACGCTAAAAGTCCTGATTATTTACATGGAGTCTGGTGGAGATATGCTGGCTCTATACCGCTAAAAGTCCTGATTATTTACATGGAGTCTGCTGGAGATATGCAGGCTCTACTACAATAAAAGTCCTGATTATTTACATGGAGTCTGGTGGAGATATGCTGGCTCTATACAGCTAAAAGTCCTGATTATTTACATGGAGTCTGGTGGAGATATACTGGCTCTATACACGCTAAAAGTCCTGATTATTTACATGGAGTCTGGTGGAGATATACTGGCTCTATACAGCTAAAAGTCTTGATTATTTACATGGAGTCTGGTGGAGATATTGCTGCTCTATACCGCTAAAAGTAGTGATTATTTACATGGAGTCTGGTGGAGATATGCTGGCTCTATACATGCTAAAAGTCCTGATTATTTACATGGAGTCTGGTGGAGATATGCTGGCTCTATACAGCTAAAAGTCCTGATTATTTACATGGAGTCTGGTGGAGATATGCTGGCTCTATACCGCTAAAGTCCTGATTATTTACATGGAGTCTGGTGGAGATATGCTGGCTCTATACACGCTAAAAGTCCTGATTATTTACATGGAGTCTGGTGGAATATGCTGGCTCTATACAGCTAAAGTCCTGATTATTTACATGGAGTCTGCTGGAGATATGCTGGCTCTATACAGCTAAAAGTCTTGATTATTTACATGGAGTCTGGTGGAGATATGCTGGCTCTATACAGCTAAAAGTCCTGATTATTTACATGGAGTCTGGTGGAGATATGCTGGCTCTATACAGCTAAAGTCCTGATTATTTACATGGAGTCTGCTGGAGATATGCTGGCTCTATACACGCTAAAGTCTTGATTATTTACATGGAGTCTGGTGGAGATTTGCTGGCTCTATACACGCTAAAGTCTTGATTATTTACATGGAGTCTGGTGGAGATATGCTTGGCTCTATACAGCGCTAAAGTCCTGATTATTTACATGGAGTCTGGTGGAGATATGCTGGCTCTATACGCTAAAAGTCCTGATTATTTATTATGTAGTCTGTGTAGTTTGTGTGATGGTGATTTGGGGGCTGTTTCATGTTAAACTAAAGGATCTTACTCTTTAACTAAAAGGTCTATCTCTGTAGGGATCCATCCCATAATGTTGTCAGACACTTAGAATAATAATCTCGAGTCTCTCAGCAGCAACAACAGAACTTTTAGTGGACTCTAACTGATTAATACTGGACCAGTTTCAGAGATTGTTGTTCTTAGGGTCCACTTTGAAGAAACTAAGTTGCCCTTTAGGTAGCTGTGTTTGAGGAACTTTGAGGTTGTCAGTCACACGTATGTTGTTGTGTTTCCTGGCGTGCAGGCGAGCTGTTCACCCGCCCACGACGACCAACTTCAGAGGTTCGAACCACAGATTTCTCGACACTTCAGCAAGGCGGCCGGGGCGTCAGCCGGACTTCGTCGGTCAACCTACTGGAGGGTGAGGAATAATCTTTATGTGTGTGGTGTGTGTTATTGTGTGTTATTGTGTGTGTGTATGTGTGTGTGTGTGTGTGTGTGTGTATTTGGGACAGTTGGATTAGCTTGTTTCTCTAGTTCACTGCGGTACACAGGTATCTTCTGAGCACAAAGACCACTGTGTCACCACCACTACACTACTAACACACACACACAACACCCACAACACAACACACCCCCCCCACCCACACCCACTCACACCATCACTCCACATCCTCACACCAACACACCTCCCGCTCCTCCCTCTAACCCACACATTCACAGAATAAACACCCACCACTGAGCCAGCCCCACCTCACATACCCACACACTCCCCTCCCTCCCCCACCCCTTATACCACCACAACACACCACCGCGGCACACAACCTACCACACACACACCACACAAACGTGTACCACAACACACGCGCTCCACACACCCACACACCCACACACACACACACACACACACACACACACCTTTTACATTGAAGATCAGGGTGATGAAGGAGGGCGTTAGCGGCCGAAGTGATGAAGGTTGTTGAAGTTCAGACATATTTCACTATATCTTCACTCACTTCAACCTTTTGTTGCCAAACCCTTGTCCTTAACAAATGTACTTTAGTGCAGTACTTTGGAGTGCAGTGCTCATTTTTATTTTTTGTTTGCTCTTTTATTATTTTGTGCTACTTCATCACCCTGTGTCTTGGGTGCGGTACTTAACAAATGTACCCTTTAGTTCGGGTATTTGGTGCGGTACTTAACAAATGTACCCTTGAGTGTTTTGTTGCGTATTGTCTTTTGGTTTCGTATTTGGTGCGTACTAACAAATGTACCCTTTGTGCAGTACTTTGAAGTGGTATTAACAAATGTACCCTTTAGTTGCGGTACTTTAGGTGCAGTACTTAACAAATGTACCCTTTGGTGCAGTTACTTTGGTGCGGTACTTAACAAATGTACCCTTTGGTACAGTTACTTTGTGCGTATAACAAATGTACCCTTTGTACGGTACTTTAGTGCGGTGCTTAACAAATGTACCCTTTGGATTTTACAGTTCTTTGGTGCAGTACTTCAATTTCCCTTTGGTGCAGTGCTTTAGTGCGGTACTTTAGTGCGAATTCTTTAGTGCGGCGCTTTTGGTGCAGTACTTAACAAATTTACCCCTTTAGTGCGTACTTTTGAGTTCCGTACTTTAGTTGCAGTGCTTAAAAATGTACTGTGGTTACTTGCGGTACTTTGGTTCTGGTGCATTTACTTTTAGTGCGGTACTTTGGTACAGTACTTTAGTACGTACTTTGGTGCGGTACTTTGGTGCGTACTTAACAAATGTACCCTTTGGTGTTTAAGTGCTTTGGTGCGGTACTTTGGTGCGGTGCGCAACAAATGTACCCTTTGGTGCAGTACTTTGGTGCGGTATATTCCCTTTGGTACGGGTACTTTGTGTTGCTTAACATGTACCCTTTGGCTTGCTGGTGCTTAGTGCCAACTGTACCCGTTATGCGGTACTTTGGGTGCAGTACTTAACAAATGTACCCTTTGGTGCGGTACTTTGGTGCGGTGCCTTAACAATGTACCCTTTAGTGTGTATCACTTTGGTGCGGTACTTAACAAATGTACCCTTTGGTGCAGTGCTTGTTCGGTACTAACAAATGTACCCTTTGGTACAGTAGCAGGTACTGGTACTTAACAAATGTACCCTTTAGTGCAGTTACTTTAGGTTCAGTACTTAACAAATGTATCCCTTGGTACGTACTTTAGTGCAGTACTTAACAAATGTACCCTTTAGTTGCAGTACTTTGGTGCGGTGCTTAACAAATGTACCCTTTGGTGCGTTACTTTGAGTGCAGTTGCTAAAAATGTACCCTTTAGTTGCGGTACTTTGGTGCGGTACTTAACAAATGTACCCTTTAGTGCGGTACTTTAGTGCAGTACTTAACAAATGTACCCTTTGTACTTTACTTTAGTGCGTGCTTAACAAATGTACCCTTTGGTACAGTACTTTGGTGCGGTACTTAACAAAGGTACCCTTACTGGTGCAATTGCTTTAGTGCAGTACTTTGAGTGCAGTACCTTTGGTGCGGTACTTTGGTGCAGTGCTTAACAAATGTACGCTTTGTTGCGGTACTTTGGTGCGGTACTTTGTGCAGTACTCAAATGTCCCTTTGGTGCGGTACGTTTTGGTACTTTGGTACATTACTTTTAGTACTACTTTGTACAGTACTTTAGTGCAGTACTTAACAAATGTACCCTTTGGTACCGGTACTTTGAGTGCAGTACTTTAGTGCGGTACTTAACAAATGTACCCTTTAGTGCAGTACTTTTAGTGGTGCTTAATAAATGTAACCCTTTGGTACGTGTGCTTTGGTGCGTACTTAACAAATGTACTTTATAGGGTGCAAGTTACTTTGGTGCGGTATAACAAATGTACCCTTTAGTGCAGTACTTTGGTGCAGTACTTGTGTACCAGCGAATGTACTTTGGTGCGTACTTTGGTGCAATTACTTTACATGCCCTTTAGTTTGGTACTTTTGTTGGTGCTTAACAAATGTACCCTTTATTCGGTACTTTTGCGGTGCAGCGTGTACCCTTTGGTACGTTGCTTTAGTGCTTTTGTGCATACTTTAGGTGCGTACTTTGGTGCAGTACTTACAAATGTACCCTTTGTGCAGTACTTTGGTGCAGTGCTTAACAAATGTACCCTTTGGTGCATTGCTTTGTAGTGCGGTGCACAACAAATCGTGCCTTTGGTACAGTACTTTAGTGCAGTGCTTGAGTACAGTACTTAATTACCTTTGGTACTTTGGTCCGAGTACTTTGGTTGCGATTCTGCACATCTTACGTCTTTAGTACGGTACTTTAGTGCGGTGCAAATGTACCCTTTAGTTACCGTACTTTGGTGCGGTACTTAACAAATGTACCGCTTGGTGCGGTACTTTGGTGCGGTGCTAACAAATGTACCCGTTGGTACGGTACTTTGGTGCAGTGCTAACAAATGTACCCTTTAGTGCGGTACTTTAGTGCGGTGCTAACAAATGTACCTTTGTACACGGTACTTTGGTGCAGTACTTAACAAATGTACCACGTTAGGTTACTTTGGTGCGGTACTTAACAAATGTACCCTTTAGTGCAGGTACTTTGGTGCAGTGCTTAACAAATGTACCCTTTGGTGCAGTACTTTGGTGCAGTGCTTACTAAAATGTGCCTCGGTTACGGTACTTTGGTGCGTCGCTTAACAAATGTACCCTTTGGTGCGGTACTGGTGCGGTACTTAAAATTTACCCTTTGGTGCGGTACTTTGGTGCGGTGCTTAACAAATTGTACCCTTTAGTTAGGTATTTTGGTGCAGTGCTTAACTCGTTTCCCTCTATTTACTTGGTACTTTGGTATCTTTGTGCAGTGTAACAAATGTACCTTTAGTTGCGGTACTTTGGTGCAATTGCCAACAAATGTACCCTTTAGGTACGGTACTTTGGTGCGGTACTTAACAAATGTACCCTTTGGTACGTTGCACAGGTGCGTTACTTTGGTGCGAGTGCCTTTCCTTTGGTGCGTACTTTGGTGGGCCAACTGCTCCGGTATTTTGGTGCGTGCTTTGGTCGGTACTTACATTCGTTTGGTACGGTACTTTGTTACGTACTTTGGTGCAGTGCTTAACAAATGTTCCTTTAATTTTGGTACTTTAGTGCGATTGCTGGTGCGTGTAACAAATGTACCCTTTAGTTCGTTATTTGGTGCAGTACTAACAAATGTCAGCGGTACGTACTTTGGTGCAATTACTTTGGTGCAGTACTTAACAAATGTACCCTTTAATTTACAGTACTTTGGGTGCGGTACTTAACAAATGTACCCTTTGGTACGGTACTTTGGTGCAGTACTTTGGTTCCATGCAACAAATGTACCCTTTAATTTCCGGTACTTTGGTGCAGTTGCCAACAATCTTTTCCTTTGTTTCCCATTGCTTTGTTGCGGTCTGGTGCGGTACTTAACAAATGTTGCCGCTTTGGTACGTTGGTTGGTGCGGTGTAACAAATGTACCCTTTAGTGCAATTTACTTTTAGTGCAGGTACTTTGGTGCGGTGCTTAACAAATTATGTCCCTTTAATTTACGGTACTTTGGTGCGGTGCTTAACAAATGTACCCTTTTATTGCTTTAGTTCATTACTTTGGTGCGGTTCTTAACAAATGTACCCTTTGATTACGTACTTTGGTGCGGTGCTAACAAATGTGCACCCTTTGTGCAATTACTTTGGTGCGGTGCTAACAATGTACCTTGTATTGGTACGGTACTTTGGTGCAGTACTTAACCAATTAACCCCTTTAATTGCTACCGGTGCTTTGGTGCAGTGCTGTAACAAATGTACCGTGCCTTTGGTACGGTGCTTTGGTGCGGTGCTTAACAAATAATTCCCTTTGGTTTACCGGTGCTTTAGTGCGGTGCTTAACAAATCTATGCCCTTAAGCTTAGTGCTTTAGCAGTGCGGTACAACAAATGTGCCCTTTTGGTGCGGTGCTTTGGTGCGGTGCTTAACAAATGTGCATCTTTCCATTTTCATCCACTTCCATTCTATCCTGTCCATCCTTCCCTTCATTCTGTGTCCACTGGTCTGTCCTGCTCATCCACTGTCCATTCTGGTCACTCCATGTCCTGGTCTCTTCCCCCCCTCCATTCTGTCCATTCTGTCCTGCTCATCCTTCTTTCCATCTTCTTCTGTCTCTGTCCTTCATTCCATTCGTCTGTCTCCTGTCCCTGTCCTTGTCCTTCCGTCCTGTCCACTGGTCTGTCCTCTTTCATCTCTTCATTCCTTTGTCCTGGTCTGTCTCTTTCATCTTCCTTCAAGTCCTGTCTTCTGTCCTGCTCATCTTCCTGTGTGTTCTGTCCTGCTCATCTTCCTTCGTCTTCAGTCCTCTTCATCTTTCTTCGTGTCCTTCATTCCATTCTTTCATCTTCCTTCAGTCTTTTCTGTCTCCTCTTCATCTCTTTTCCGTGTCCTTGTCCTGTCCTTGTCTCTTTCGTCTCACCACTTCTTCCTGTCTGTCCTGTCTTTGTCCTGGTGTCCTCTTTCCTTATGTGGTCCTTGGTCTGGTCTGGTCTGTCCTGTCTGTGTGCTGGGTCTGTCTCTGTGGTCCTTGGTCTGTCCTGTCTGTGGTCTTTGGGTCTGGTCTTGTGGTCCTGTCCTCTGGTCTGGTCTCTGTCCTCCTTTCTGGTCTTTGGTCTGGTCCTGGTCCTGGTCCTGCTCGTGTCCTTCTGGGTCCTGGTCTGGTCCTGTGTGTCCTCCAGGTGTTCGGTCCATTCCTCTCCTTTCCTGTCCAGTCCATGCTCCTGGGGCCTGGGATGGGATTCTGTCCATTGACTCATTCCACTCAAATCCATTGTCCTGGTTCCACTGGGGTTTCCTGGGCTGGGTCCACAGTCCACTGGGTCCACACAAGACCTTCCGTTCCTGGGCTGGGGTTCATTCCTGATCCACACAGTCCACTGGGTTTCCTGGTCTCCATGCCACTGGGTTTCCACTGGGTTTCCTTTTGGGGTTTTGTCCTTGTCCTTGGTCGTTTCCTTCTTCTGTGGTTTTTCCTGGGGTCGTTGTTCCTTCTTGCCTTCCTTCCTTCCTTCCTTCCTTCTTTCTCTGGGTTTTCTTTTCTCTTTCTCCTAGGGTTTTTGTCTCTGTTTTTTATGTCATTGTGTTCCCGGGTCCGGGACTGTGGTTTAATTAAATCTATCTCTGGTGTCTCCATCTCACGTCATCTTTATGAAGGACTTTGGGGTGCAAGGCTCACCGTTCCTTGGGGGGACAGTGCTGGGGTCCGGGTCTGATGAGTTCCTGTGTCGGTCCGCTGGACAGCCAAGCTCCATCAGCCTGTGGCTGGTGATGTCGGCTTCCACCTCTGGCCATCCTTCCTGTTTTCCAGACCAGTTTGTGGAATCGCCTGCGGACCCGTCGGTGGGGCTCGCCTATTCTTTGAACGAGAGTTGGGAGACGAGTTCAGCCGTGGATAAGCGTGAGGGATCGCCAGGTGGGCTCGGTCCTGGGGTGACAGAGCCACCAGATGTTGTGTGGTCCCGTCTGCCTGCCACCTGCCACACACACACACACGCCGACCCCACGCACAGCCTGCACACACCACGCACGCACATGAAACCTGCACCTGGTCTGAGACCGCGCACACACACACCCCACACACAGACCGCACGCCTGGACCGCACGCACGGACGCCACGCACGCACGCACGCACGCGCACGGACCACCCATGTCACGCGGATTGCCACACACGCATATGCACCGGACACCTGCACCTGAACCGCACCCGCACGGACACCTGGACCACACGCACACAGTTACCGCCACACACCTGCCACCTGTATGCCGGATGCCCCGGACACACCGCACATATGCCACCCACCGGACACACGCCATCACCGGACCGCCGCCACACGCCACAGACCTGCCACCACGGACCACCACACACCTGGACAATGATGTCGGCGGGTTTGAAGTTTATCACTTTTGGGGGTTTTTTGTCCCTTTTTGTCCACCCTAGTGTTTTCCTTCCTTCTTTCTACTGTGTTTTTTCTAAGTATTTATGACTGGCCCTTCTTGCCTTCCTTCCCTTTAGCTTCTTTTTCTACCGTTTCTTTCTCTTTCTCTAAGTTTTGTCTCTTTTCTCATCAGCATCCCTAAGCATGTTCCCAGGT
>NC_053118.1:38177210-38179710 GCF_010015445.1 Perca fluviatilis
CGGTCATCGCATCATCGGACCGGAAAGCAGGAACGATCCGAGGAGGTGGAACGAGACCGAGGAAGAACGAAAGGAAGAACGACCGAGGAAGAACGGACCGGAGGAAAGAACGGAGGAAGGAAGATCCGGAGGAAGAACGGACCAATGGAGGAAGAATGGAGGAAGAAGGACTGGAGGAAGGAAGGAGGAAGAACGAAATGAAGGACTGGAGGAAGAACGAGGAAGGAACGAGGAAAGAGGAAAGAATAACGGAGGAAGAACGAGGAAGAGTGGAGGAATAACGAGGAAGAACGAGGAAGAAGGAAAGAAGGAAGAATGGAAGAACAGGAAGAACAAACGAAATGGAAGAGGAAGGAAGGAATGGAAGGAATGGAAGGAATGGGAATGGAATGGAGGAATGGAATGGAAGGAAGAAGAAGAAGGAATGGAAGAAGGAAGGAATAACGAGGAACGAGTGGAAGAACGAGGAAGAAGAAGGAAGAAAGGAAGAAAGGAAGAAGAAGGAAGAACGAGGAAGAACGAGGAAGAGGAAAGGAAGAGTGGAGGAACGGAGGAATGGAAGAACGAGGAAGGAAGGAAGAAGGAAGAATGGAAGGAGGAACGAGGGAAATAACGGAGGGAAGAGGGAATGGAAGAAAGGAAGAGGAAGAACGAGGAACGAGGAAAAGGAAGAGGAACGAGGGAAAGGAACGGAGGAAGAACGGAGGAAGAACGAGTGGAAGGAGCCCTGACCGAAGAGAATGGAGGGACGAATGGAGGAGCCCCATGAATGACCCACTGGCCGGAATACCGAGACCCCAAGGATCAGGAGGACCAGGACCCAGGAGGAATGGAGGAAGGACTCCCAGGAAATGGAGGAGGAAGGACCCAGGGAGGAACCCCAGGAGCCCCAGTGGATCAGGAATGGATGGAAGGAAGGACAAACAGGGAATGGAAGGGAAATGGATCAGGTGGTGGAAAGAATGGAAGGGAGCCCTTAGGGACAGTGGAAATGGAAAGGTGTGTGCCTGAGCGGCATGTGTGTCTGTGCATGTCTGTGTGTGTGTGGATATATGTGTGTGTGTGTGTGTGTGTGTGTGTGTGTGAGACTGTGGGTGTGTGTTTGTGTGTGTGCCTGAGCGTGCATGTGTGTCTGTGCATGTCTGTGTCTGTGTGTGTGTGTGTGTGACTGTGGGTGTGTCTGTCTGGTGTATATGTAAAGTGTAGAGTAACATGCTAGTAACATCCAGAGGCCTTGCTCTTTTAAAGTGTTTAACTCACTTATTAACCCTCAGTGAAACTGACTGTGCTATGCCATCCACATTGTTGTGGGTAAAAACTTCCTGAAACACTTCATAGATAAAATTGCCGCCTGGAGCTTTTCATCCCCCTGGCGTTTTACCAGTGACCCCTCTGTTACCTCTTTATGCCCAGCTGTCTTCCAGCAGTTTGAGCCAGTCTCTCTCCACCCTCTGACACAGCTCAAGCAGCTTCGTCTCCGCTAATTGCCTCGCAGGATAGTATCCCGCACGCTTTACTTAAAGATGTTTTTAACACTGTTGGGCCCAGTATTTTATCCTTGCTTAACTCATCTCTTAGCTCAGGGTGTGTTCCAGCTGCTTTTAAACATGCTGTTGTGCAAACCACTTTTAAAAAAGAAAAATTTTGGATCCGTTAGTTTTGTCTAATTTTAGACTCTATTTCAAAACTACCGCTTTTATCTAAAGTGTTGGAGAAGGTTGTTTTTAATCAACTTCAATCATCCATTTTAGATGATTTTAGTATTCATGAAAAGTTCCAGTCTGGTTTCAAGCCTCGTCACAGTACTGAAACTGCCCTTCTAAGAGTCTACAACGACCTTCTTTAGCGGGGTCGCACTCAGGAAACTCCGCTGTTTTAGTGCTTTTAGAACTTGACCGGGCCTTTGACACTGTTAACCACTCTATTCTTTATCCCACTCAAACAAAGTGTTGGCATTACGGGCATTGCCTTAAAATGGTTTGAATCTTACTGACAGATAGGAGTTTTGCTGTCCACATTGGTAACTGCTCTTCATCTGCTGCCCCTCTTTCCTGTGGGGTCCCCCAAGGTTCCATTTTGGGACCCATGCTATTTCCTTTGTACATGCTGCCCTTAGGGTCCATTTTGAAAAAAACACAACATTTCTTTCCATTGTTTTGCAGATGATGTACAAATCTATTTGCCTGTAACAAACAACAATGAGAAGGACACTATCCAGCCGCAAAAACCGCTTGAGTGATCTCAAAATATGGTTGATCAGAATTTTTTCTGTCTTAATGACAATAAGACCGGTTGTTGTGTTTGGTCGTGCGGAACATTTCAGTGCCTGTGTAGATGCTCTTGGTACTTTAGGTTCCCAAATTCATCCTTTTACCAGAAATCTGGGAGTGATTTTGACAGTGCTTTTAAATTTGACAAACAGATTAGTTCTGTTGTTAAAACTAGCTTCTTCCAGCTGAGACTTTGGCTAAGGTGGCCTTACCTGCAACGCAAAGACTTT
>NC_053118.1:38192210-38199262 GCF_010015445.1 Perca fluviatilis
ACCCCACATCATCACATACCCTTCCACCATACCCCCCACATCATCACATACCCCTTCCCACCATACCCCCCCATCATCACATACCCTTCCACTATACCCACAACAATCATCAACATACCCCTCCCACTCCCCACACACAACCCCACCCACCCACCATCACATACCCTTCACCATACCCTACCATCACACCTCACACCCCACCATACCCCACCTACACCCCCCATCATCACACCCTCACCACACCCCTCACTCACACCTTCCACCATACCCCCCACATCATCACACCCTTCCCATCCTACATCACTTCACACCCTTCACCTATACCCCCACCATCACTACCACCTCACCATACCCCACATCATCACATACCCTTTCCACCTCATACCCCCCACATCATCACATACCCTCACCATACCCCCACACATCACATACCCCTTCACCATACCCCACATCATCACATACCCTCACCATACCCCACATCATCACATACCCCCACTCATACCCCCACACACATACCCCACTATACCCCCCACCATCACACACCCTTCCACCATACCCCACCATCACATACCCTTCACCATACCCCCACACCATCACTACCCTTCCACCATACCCCCACCTCCACCATACCCCATCATCACATACCCTTCACCATACCCCCACACATCACATACCCTTCCACCCCCCCACATCATCACAACCTTCACCATACCCCCCATCACATACCCTTCACCATACCCCACACACCACATACCCCACCATACCCCCCACATCACTCACATACCCTTCACATACCCCTACATCATCACATACCTCCACCATACCCCACATCACATACCCCTCACCATACCCCACATCATCACATACCCTCACCATACCCCACATCATCACATACCCTTCACTCATACCCCCCACATCATCAACATACCCTTCAACTATACCCCCTCCACACATCACATACCCCACCATATACCCCCACATCACACATACTCCTCACCATACCCCCACATCATCACAACCCTTCACCATACCCCACATCATCACATACCCCTCTCACCCATACCCCCCACATCATCACATACCCTTTCTCCACCATACCCCCACATCATCACATACCCTTCCACCATACCCCCCACATCATCACATCACCTTTCACCATACCCCCCACATCACATCACATACCCTCACCATACCCCCCACATCATCACATACCCCACCATACCCCCACATCACACATACCCCTTCACTATACCCCCACACACCCTCACCATACCCCCACACATCATCACATACCCTTCACTCATACCCCCCACATCATCATCACATACCCTTTCCACTATACCCCCACATCATCACATACCCTTCTACCTATACCTCCACACATCACATACCCTTCACCATACCCCCTCACACATCACATACCCTCACCATACCCCCCACATCATCACACACCCCACCCATACCCCCACATCATCACATACCCTTCTCACTCATACCCCCTATTATCACACAATCTTCACTATACTCACATCAATACATACCCTTCTCACCACATACATTCTACCACATACCCTTCACCATAATTCCAACATCATCATACATACCCTCATTCACCATACCCCTCATCATCACATACCCCTCACCATACCCCCACATCATCACATACCCTTTCAATTATACCCCCCATCACCTACATACCCTTTCACCTGCACCCCCCCACATCATCAACATATCCTTCTACCATATACCCCCCCTACATCATCACATACCCTTTCACCTACTACCCCCCACATCACACATACTCTTCTACTATACCCCTACATCATCATCACATACCCTTCCACCATACCCCCTACACATCATACATACCTTCTCAATTATACAACCCCTACATCATCACATACCCTTCACTTACCCCCTCACATCACACATACCCTTTCACCTTAATACCCCCCTACATCATCAATACATACCCCAAACAAAAAACAAAAAAAAAAACTTCACTATACTCCCTACATCATATACCCTTCCTACCATACCTCTACATCATCACATACCCTTACTTCCACCATACTCCCCATCATCACATACCCTTCTACTATACCTCTATCACATCACATACTCCTTCTACCATACTCTATCAATATATAACTTCAATATCCTCTACACATCACATACCCCTTTCACTTATACCCCACATCATCACACACCCTTATAACTCTTCTACTTATACCCCCCACATCATCACATACCCTCTACTATACCCCCCACATCATCACATCCCTTCTCACTATACCCCCACATCACATATACCTTCCAATTATACCACACATCATCACATACCTCTTAATTACTCTTAATTATACCCTCTATCACATTATACTTTTCACTTTATACCCCCCATTTCTTATAACATACATACTACTCCCCACACTCATACCCTTTTCTTACTATACCTCTATTATCATATACTTTTCACTTATACTTCTCATCATCATATATACTCTTTCTACACTATCATTACATCACTTTTCACTACTCACACTTCTATCATTCATATACACTTACTACACCCTCACATCTATACATTTTACTTATATCCTCTACATATACTTCATTATACTTTATTATTTACATTCTTATTTCTAACCTCACATTATACATCTTCATTATATTTTACATTTTATACATACACTTCACTTATAATTTTACTTCATACTTTAAATCCACATACTTTTTACTATACTTTTATTACATACTTACATACATAATATCTATTATTATTTTTAATTTCCTCTACATTACTTTTAATCATACTTCTTATTTCATATACTTCATTATTCCTTCACATACATTCACTATCCTTTCATCATACATACTTCTTCATTTATACATCATTATTATTACATACTTAACATTAACTACATTATATTTTAATTTATATTTTATATTATTACATTCATATACTTCTTTAATACACTTCTACATTTATAATCTTTATATACTTTCATTATACCCTTATAACATTATACTTCATTTATACCCCTTACATTATATTCTTATTTATACTTTCCTTTAACATACACATTTTATACCCTACACATCACATACCTCACTATACCTCTACATCATCACATACTCTTTCAATATACCCCCCACACTATCACATACCCTTTCACTACACTCTAACATCACATACCCTTCACCATACCCCTCTATCATCATCAATACATACCCTTCACTCACACCCCCACATCATCATACATACCCTTCACCATACCCCCACATCATCACATAACCCCCTTCACCATACCCCCATCACACATACCTCACTATACCTACACATCATCACATACCTCTTTCACCATACTCCCCCATCATCATCACATACCCTTTCACCATACTCCCCATCATCACATAACACTTTATCAGGATGTATAGTATCTGGATCCATGAAATAAAGGCCTTTTCAAAATAAAAAGTCTGCCTGCCTCTATGGGAATCTAACATAGTGGACGACTTTAGTGTCCAGAAGTTTAGACATTAACCATTGTGTATTGAGTTATTTTGAGGAGGCAGCACATTTAACACTGTTATACAAGCTGGACACTTAATACTTTTACATTGTAGCAAAGTGTCATTTCTTCCATGTTGTCCCATTTAAAAAGATATAAATGAAATATTTACTAAAATGTGAGGGGTGTACTCACTTTTGTGAGATAATTGTATATATATATATATATACAGGTATTGCACACACACACACACACACACACACACACACACACACACACACACACACACACACCAGCCTTCTCAAAGTACATCACCACATCATCTGTGTTTCTGTGTGTCAGGTGTGTGTGTGTGTGTGTGTGTGTACAGTTTTTTGTGTGTGTGTGTGTGTGTGTGTGTGTGTGTGTGTGTGTGTGTGTGTGTGTGGATGTCTGTCTTTGTGTGTGTGTGTGTGTGTTTGACTGTCTGGCGGTGTATGTGTGTGTGTGTGTGTGTGTGTGTGTGTGTGTGGGGATGTCTGTCTTTGTGTGTGTGTGTGTGTGTGTGTGTGTGTGTGTCTTTGTGTGTGTGTGGTGTGTGTGTGTGTGTGTGTGTGTATGTGTGTGTGTGTCTCTTTGTGTGTGTGTGTGTGTGTGTGTCTGTCTCTTGTGTGTGTGTGTGTGTGTGTGTGTTTGTGTGTGTGTGTGTGTGTGTGTTGTGTGTCTGTCTGTCTGTCTGTCTGGTGTGTGTGTGTGTGTTTACATTGTAGCAAAGTGTAATTTCTTCCAGAGGTTGTCCCATTAAAAAGATATAATGAATATATTACTAAATGTGAGGGGTGTACTCACTTTGTGAGATAGTGTGTATATATATATATATATACATATATATATATATATATATATATATATATATATATATATATATATATATATATATGTATGTATATAAAGTAATACTCTAAACTTGTTCCCTGTGTCTTTGGCTTCCCAGGATGATGTTGGAGGACAGAGGACTCTGCAGAATAAGTGGACGTCCTTTGCCAAAACCTCTCTGCTCTGTCAGGTTCCCAAACATCTCCCCTTCAACGTTCTCCAGGACGTTTTCACGCTGCTGCCACCAGAGGGCGGCGCCGCCGCGGACACGCTGTTCTACGGCGTCTTCACCTCTCAGTGGTAGGAAGCAGGGACCTCCATCCGCTAAGAAGGGGATACAGCTACGGCTGGAAGTTACACAAAGTTACGCAAAATCTAATATAATATAATAATATATATAATTTTAATACCTTTACCCAGGAAACGCGTGAATGCCTTCACTACTCAACTTGCACTTACTTACTACCCCACCCACTTATTTTACTCTCTACTCTTACTAACTTCACCCACTCTATTTACTCACTTTACTAACATACCTACTATTTAATACCACTTCATTTACTTCACTTTACTTTATCCTCTCCTACCTATTTACTTACTCTCACTCAACTACTACTTCTACATCCTACCCACTTATCACTTAATCTCTAATCAATTTCTACTACTCTACTCACCCACCATTTACTTCCTCTACTCTCACCCACTCTATTTATTTAACTCTACCTATTCACCACCTCATCTTATTTCCCACTTAATCACTTCACTTATTTCACTTCTTCACCCACCATTTTCTCACTTCCCTACCATTACCCTACCCCATACTACCCACCTACTCCCTACTCTTACTTCACCTACTCATAACCACCTAGCACACCTACCTTACCCATTCTCACACCCAAACTCCATTTCACTTACCACCAATCTACCCACTTCATTTACCCACTCCATTTCCACCCACTCCTACTCTACTTGCACCCATTTACTCTACCCACTTCACCCACTTACCCACTTAATCTTACGTACTTCTAATCCACTCTTACTCCCACCCACTCTCTTTCACCACCACTTACCCACCAACCTTCACCCAACTTACCTCTACCCACCCAATTTCACCTACCTCTAACTTCTACTCTACTCCACCTGCTTATTTCCACTTCACTTTTACCCACTTACTATACTCTACTTCTATCTAACTTCACTCTTACCCTCACTCCCACCTACTTACTCTACCCACTTAACTGCTCTATTTTACATACCCTCTACTCTACTCACTCTTACTCTACTCTACTACTTACCCACCTACTTGCTTTCATCTTACTTCTCTTCTTACCTCACCCACTTATTTTTTTCTTACCTACTCTATTTACTCTACCTAATGGCTATTAGGTTTGTGTAGGGACTCATAACTACACCTGTAGTAGAAGTCTGCTTCATCGCTATGCTTACCCTTGAACTGTCACAAACCTTCACATTTAAGACACTCTTTGGGCTACAAAAACACTGCTGTAAGCCTTAAAGGCACAGTAACCTGTCACGCCAAAAGTACATAACATAACAGAGTCAAACAGACACAACACTGAACGCTTTTCAGACATAACACCCACTCTACTCTACTCTCACCAACCTATTTTACTCTACCCACTCTATTTACCTACTTCACCCACTCTATTTTAATTCACCCCATACATACCCCACTTCACCCACTCCCTACTCCCCACCCACTTCATTTTACACTTTACTCTACTCTATCTACCCACTCACCCCACCTTTATTTACACCTCACTCCATTTACTCAACCCACTCTTACTCTCCACTACACTCTACCCACCTACATTTCACCCAATACCCACCCTCTATTTACCACTTCACCCACTCCCATTTTACCTCACCACCTACACACACTTACTCTACCCACTTCCCCATACCCCACCCACTCCCCATTTCCACCCACTCTTACCTCACCCACTTCACTCAATCACCCATTTCACTCCACTTCCCATTTTACTCTACCCACTCTACTACTCACCAATTTTACCCACCCACTTACTACCCACTCCTACCCTGCTTATTTACTCTTCATTCTACCCAACTTCACTTACCTTACCTACTTCACTCTCTTCACCTCACTTCTACTCCTACCTACTTCCCTAATCCTACTTAACTGCTTATTTACTACTCTTACTTATTTACTCTATTTACTCTCACATACCTACATACTCACTTCTACCTACTCACTTACTTCTTACCTACCTACTTATTTACTTACCTACTATTATGTTTGTGTAGGGACCCAATCAACTACACTGTAGTCTGCTCACGCTATATGCACTGAACCGCTGCAAACCTTACATTTACTCTAACTTTGCCTAAAAACACTGCTGTAAGCCTTTAAGGTACAGTAACACTGCACCCGTACATAAAACATAAATAGAGTCAAACAGGACACAATACTGAACTTCTAGACATAACACCCACTCTACTTACTACTTACCAACCTAGTTGTACCTTACCTACTTACTTCTACTTGCCTACTTACTTACTACTTACCTAATCCAAAACCACAATCTTTTTTCCTAAAATAACTGTAGTGTGGTAGCGTATCCCCCCTCTAGCCTTAACCCCTGGTAAACCTTGCTGACAAAGCACAAAGTTTATGCCCGTGTTACAGCAGCTAAAACCGCA
>NC_053118.1:38199762-38202262 GCF_010015445.1 Perca fluviatilis
ATCAATTGCTTCGTTCGGTGATTGCGTGATATTGTGTGGTGTGGGCTGATTATTGATATTGAGAGAGTTTCTGCAAAGTGATCTCCAGAGCTGTCAGCTGCACAGGAGGTGCCCCCCTCCCCTCAGGAATAGGCGCAGGGAAGCTGCTAAGCAGCTCCTTCATTCCTCTCCTGTTCCACTGGAGGCAGTGGAAGCTTAGGCATCGTGGTGGGGAGGGATATGAGAGACTCCTGTCCCTCCCCAGGACCACAACCTGGGAGGATCTATCCCTTTCCTCCATAACTTACCTGGAGGATCTGTGCTGGACGGTTCACAGCTATGGAATGATTCTGAACTCAAGGGATACTCAATGTTGGCGTCTGTCTGTTATGTCTGTCTTGATGATGATGATGATGATTCTGTTGATGATGATCTTGATGATGTGATGCCAATGTCTGTTTATTGGTAGTGGTGATGATGATGATGATGGGTGATGATATAATATTAGATACTGTGTGTGTATGATGTATGAGGGTGTGTGATATCTGTCGTAGTGATGTTGATGTGCTCTGTCTGTTATGATGTGTTATTGATGATGATGATAGTTGATGATTTATGTGATGATCTTTGTGATGATGATGATGATGATGATGTGTTTCTGTGATATGTGGTGTCTCTCTCGTGGTTATTGATGATGATGATGATGATGGTCTCTGTGCTAAAATGTGTTGATGTTGATTGATGATGGTCTATCGATGATGATGTGATGATGTCTGTTGGTTGATGATGATGATGATGATGATGATGATATGTATTGATGTCGTAGTGAGTGTGATGTCTCTATTGATGATGATGATGATGATGATGATGATGATGGTGATGATGATTATTGATGTGTTGATGATTTGATGATGTTTTTGATGTGATGATGATATGTGTGGTGTCTCTGGTCTGATGATGATGTGTGTGTTTTTGATGTGATGATGTGTTTTTGATGAGGTGATGATGATGATATGATGATGATGATGATGGTATGATGATGATGATGATGAGTGTTTGATGATAATGAGATGATTGATGGATGTTATGATGATGATGATGATGATGATGTGGGTGATGATGATGTATGATGATGATGATGATATGAGTGTCGTGATATGTGTATTGATGATGATGTTTCTCTCTGGTCTGTTTGATGATGTTGATGATGTGATCTGTGTGATGATTATGATGATGATGATGTATATTGATGATGATGTTATTATGTGTGTGTATTTGATGATGATGATGTTGATGATATGGTATTGATGATGATGATGATGTGATATGTGTATTATTATTGATGATGATGTTATTATTGATGATGATGATGGTGATGATGTCTGTGTGATGTATTATTATGTGTGATATGATGATGATGATGTATTTTGTGTGTGTGTGGTATTGTGTTATTATTAGTGTTATGTGTGTGTATGTGATATTGTATTTTATTTTATTGATATTGTGTCTGTGTGTATGTATGTGTGTGTGTGTGTGTGTGTGTCTGTGTGTGTGTATATATGTGTGTGTGTGTGTGTGTGTATATGTGTGTGTGTGTATGTATGTGTGTGTGTGTGTGTGTGTGTGTGTCTGTGTGTGTGTATATGTGTGTGTGTGTGTGTGTGTGTGTGTGTGTGTGTGTGTGTGTGTGTGTGTGTGTGTGTGTGTGTGTGTGTGTGTGTGTGTGTGTGTGTGTGTGTGTGTGTGTGTGTGTGTGTGTGTGTGTGTATAGGACGTTAGGACTTAAGATTTGGGGTGTCTGACCTGCAGAGCTTCAGCGAGGCTCCTCCTCTGCCCCCCCACCAGGAAGAAAGGACGAGTCTTGTCCAGCAGGGAGACGCCCGGCGTCTGTCCACACCTGAGGACACACACACACACACACACACACACACAGGGTCAACTGGGACACAACGATACGCCACAACTTATGTACAAACAACTCCTTTTCCATCGCCAACATACAGTATATGTAAACAATATAACAACATGGAATAAAATAAGTAGTATGAAGGGGCCCATTTGAGACTCTATATACATGTGAATTTAAATACAGTGTGATGTGCAGTGTGGGTTATTGCACATTATTTGAATATTGCCCATTAGTGGTGATGGTAAGGATCAGCAGTAAGCACGGTGCTGGAGGTTGAATCTGAGTCTCTTAAGTTGGTATCCAATCAGAAAGCTATCTTAATATCTGATGTCTAAGTGCTCCTGCTGTCTATATTATTATTATTATTTGTTTATTATTATTAGTATTATTATTATTATATATTATTAGTATTATTATATATTTTTATATATTATTATTATTATTATATATTATTATATTATTATTATATATATTATATTATTATATATTATTATTATATATTTTATATATTATTATAAATATATATATATATATATATATATATTATAATAATATATTATTAACAATTTTTGAAAGTCTGTCTCTTTTGTATCTTTTATTTCCCTCTGTTTA
>NC_053118.1:38207262-38219762 GCF_010015445.1 Perca fluviatilis
TTTTATCTGAGATTTTTGTTGCTTTTTATGAACTTTGAGAACTTGACGCCCGTTTCATGACGGAAGAAAGGATGATCGTATATTATTTGCATTCCTTGGGGAGCGCAGCGAGGTACGATGGGTTTCCATTCATAGTAATTTAGAAATTGTTTGTATGTATAGTCTATTTTGCTGCGTAATTAATGTTTGTAATCCTAAATGTTTGTTCACGTAATGAATTTTGTATCCGTGAAAACACGTGTGAAATGTTTGTTTGTATTTATGTTTTCAATACAGTTTTCACAGTGCTAAGGTGATGATGAATTAACGAATGCTGAACGTCATGCTGGACTGGCAAACTAAATAAAAGACGCCTTATGCATCAGTGGAGACTCTCGTTTTTGGACCCAAGGGCTGTAACACTCCATTTCTACACCAATAACAAGGCTCAAAATATCACCACACTTCCACTGTAGCATAATGAGGGTCCCTACATTGAGAACTTTGTAAGTGTACAAACAGTTTATTAGAAAGATAGATTATAAAGACAGTAGCGTTAATGTTTACATGCGGCCGTCATCTTGGATAACAGTCACGAGCAGTCGAACCACGAACGCTGTGTTTTGAGCTACCTTACTGGTTCTGTCCCCATCAGGACATTAGTTCACTTAAATGTTCTTCTTCTCCAATTGCTGGCAGTAGTTGTTTCATATGCGTGTGTGTTCCTTTAAGAACTGTAGGACCTTTGCACCATGGGACTTAGTCAGGAAGTTGTATGTGAGCAGGATGCGATATTACAAATTCCACAATGGCCACGCCAAGACGCTACAAGAAATCATTCCTACCACATTTCAATTAAACTTTTTAACACTTCATCACTGAGTGTGAGATAAGACTCATTTACATCACAACAGCACTGAATGCACCTTGCACAACCTTGCACAATAGGTTTATCTACATCCTATCTTTACTAGGGAAACAGTTGTACATTTTTACTCCCCAACTTGTACATTAACTTTATCTATATCTGTTGAATCAGTTGTAGATATTTACTCCCCAACTTGTACATTAACTTTATCTATATCTGTTGAATCAGTTGTAGATATTTACTCCCCAACTTGTACATTAACTTTATCTATATCTGTTGAATCTGTTGTACATTTTTACTCCCCAACTTGTACATTAACTTTATCTATATCTGTTGAATCAGTTGTACATTTTTACTCCCCAACTTGTACATTAACTTTATCTATATCTGTTGAATCAGTTGTAGATTTTTACTCCCCAACTTGTACATTAACTTTATCTATATCTGTTGAATCAGTTGTAGATATTTACTCCCCAACTTGTACATTAACTTTATCTATATCTGTTGAATCAGTTGTACATTTTTACTCCCCAACTTGTACATTAACTTTATCTATATCTGTTGAATCAGTTGTACATTTTTACTCCCCAACTTGTACATTAACTTTATCTATATCTGTTGAATCAGTTGTACATTTTATTTCCAAATTGTATATATTTTAAATATCGCTCGTGTAGCATTCAATTATTATTTAATGTATATTGTTTCCTATTATTTAATAGTATACTCTGTATGTGTGCTGTGTGTCTGATATTTTTGCTGCTGCAACACCATTATTTCCCTTTTTTTTTGGGATCAATAAAAAAAAATCTAATCTAATAGATTACCATTGGGTTTTTTGGCTGGCGAGTGAAGCAAATCTACCAGCCACTTGCATATTTCACCAGCATTTGGCTGGTAAATGGTGCTAATTTTGAACCCTGAACATAACCCCATTTGTTCAGGTCCTGTCCCCTGACCAATCGGCTATCCTAACCTTAACCACTCGAGGTGAAATGCCTAACCGCAACCAATCAGGCTGCTTCGTAGGGCGGGTCTTGGCGTTGCCATAGTGGGATTCATGATTTTGCGAAGCGGGACAGCCTCATGGTTTTGTGTTATCATCTCTCCATATTATCCACTTCAATCTTCAATGTTCCATGCCTTTGGTGGCATTATGGGTATGTGAAACAGATGCTGACATACTGTTCTTATATATTTGTTAAGTATTGTCAGTAAGTTTGATGTGCAATATGTATATTTTTGATGATTGATAGCTCATATTAGACTGACAGTATGCTTTAGTAAGCTAGTTTGCCACTGTTATCTTGGGTTGTGCTACATGTAAGTATATTTTAGTTGATTTAGATAAACAATATAGGTTATATTACGTACACTGTATAACAATATATTACATATTTCCTTTATTTCAGCTTACATGTTAGCTACTGTATATACTACCGCATTACAGTGACATGTAGTTATATTGTTTTTACAACTATCATTGTATAATGTTTGTGACTCATCAATATGCAAGTAACTGGTAAATTTGTTTAATTTCCCAGTTTCACCCTTTATTAATCAAATAAACTGAGTTACGATGATCCCAGTCTCCAGTGCTTGATGGTGGCAGGTGTTTAGCTGGGTTACATGCATGCAGGACAAGACATTACTGGTTACTGGTTGCACGGCGTTCGTGGTTCGACTGGTCGTGACCAAGTTGGCGGCCGCATGTAAACATTAACGCTATGGTCTTTATAATCTATCTTGTACACAGTCTGTGCACTTACAAAGTTCTCAATGCTTGTGTTTACATGTAGGGAGCCCCATTATGCTACCGTGGAAGTGTGGTGCTATTTTGAGTCTTGTTAGAGGTGTAGAAATAGAGATTTACCCTCTGCCCCGAAAGCTAGCGTTAGCGGCTAACCAGCGGTTAGCTTTAGCTAGTTTTAAGCTACAGGCACATTGGATTAGCATGACAACATGTCCCAGGGTACAAGCGGCTGAAATGGGTTTCCTCAGGAGGGGGGCTGGCATCGAAAGGAGCCAGTTGAGGTGGTTCGGGCATCTGGTAGGGATGCCCCCTGGGCGCCTCCCTAGGGAGGTGTTCCAGGCACGTCCAGCTAGGAGGAGGTCTCAGGAAGAACCAGGACTAGGTGGAGGTACGTCTAGCTGGGAGGAGGCCTCAGGGAAGAACCAGGACTAGGTGGAGGGACGTCTAGCTGGGAGGAGGTCTCAGGAAGAACCAGGACTAGGTGGAGGGACGTCCAGCTGGGAGGAGGTCTCGGGGAAGAACCAGGACTAGGTGGAGGGACGTCCAGCTGGGAGGAGGTCTCGGGAAGAACCAGGACTAGGTGGAGGGACGTCCAGCGGAGGAGGCGGCCTCGGGGAAGACCCAGGACTAGGTGGAGGGACGTCCTGCTGGGAGGAGGTCTCGGGGAAGACCCAGGAATAGGTGGAGCCACGTCCAGCTGGGAGGAGGCCTCGGGGAAGACCCATGACTAGGTGGAGGTACGTCCAGCTAGGAGGCGGCCTCGGGGAAGACCCAGGACTAGGTGGAGGGACGTCCTGCTGGGAGGAGGTCTCGGGGAAGAACCAGGAATAGGTGGAGGCACGTCCAGCTGGGAGGAGGCCTCGGGGAAGACCCAGGACTAGGTGGAGGGAGGTCCAGAGAACCGTCGACTCGGTACACATATGTTATTAACCCCTAGGGTCATTTTGCGCCGGAATTGTCCTTTAAGAGGCTCAATGTCTTTTAAAGCACAACAGTTAAAGTTAAAGCACAAAAAATAAATCAAAAGTCAGTAGTAAAGTAAAATGCATTGAGAATTTTTTCTATTACATAAACAATATAACACCTTTATTTGTCAGACTCCAAGACAATCAGATCTTTCACAAGTGAAATCAAGTGAATCTATTTCTCTAGTTATATTCAAAGTGGACAGAAACTAAATAAAACTATCAAAAGCCGTCTTGGTTCATCTTTCCACTGTTCCAACAATCACCACTCTGGTTTGGTTGAAATAAACCCTTAATTCACCCATTTACATGTGGAGATATGCTGGCTCTATACACGCTAAAAGTCCTGATTATTTACATGGAGTCTGGTGGAGATATGCTGGCTCTATACACGCTAAAAGTCCTGATTATTTACATGGAGTCTGGTGGAGATATGCTGGCTCTATACACGCTAAAAGTCCGATTATTTACATGGAGTCTGGTGGAGATATGCTGGCTCTATACACGCTAAAAGTCCTGATTATTTACATGGAGTCTGGTGGAGATATGCTGGCTCTATACATGCTAAAAGTCCTGATTATTTACATGTAGTGTGGTGGAGATATGCTGGCTCTATACACACTAAAAGTCCTGATTATTTACATGGAGTCTGGTGGAGATATGCTGGCTCTATACACGCTAAAAGTCCTGATTATTTACATGTAGTGTGGTGGAGATATGCTGGCTCTATACACGCTAAACGTCCTGATTATTTACATGGAGTCTGTACACACACACAACCTGGTCAATGGCATGGTCACTTCCCGGTGCCTCAAGATAGCAATACGCCCAGAATGCACCTGAACACACCTCCCTGTAAGACCAGCACACCAGAATGCACCTGAACACACCTCACTGTAAGACCAGCACACCAGAATGCACCTGAACACACCTCACTGTAAGACCAGCACGCCCATGAGCCACAGATGGGTGCAGGTGCATTTGCTATTTAAACAACGTGGGCGCTGGACGGGAACCTGACAACTGCGTTGGTCTTAAACTAGCAAAGACACTTGGGTCGGGCTTCGGGCTTCGCGCTGGGTGCAAGATAGGACCCTAAATCTTTAACTGCTGTGTTCCACTGTCACACAGACCTTCTGTGGTGATATCTCCAGTGGGAGTTCTTTCCCAGTGTAAATGTATGGAAACAGTCTATCAGTGAAAGTGTGTTTGAAGGTGTGTATGTGTGTGTTAGTATCAGGATCAGAGAACGACAGCTTTCCTCTGTTACAGTCCAGAGTCACTCTGATCCTCTGGGGCTTCACGTGCACTCTGAGAACAGTGGGTCGCGCTAGCCATGACCACGCTGAGCATTTACCTTGAGAGAACATTATGCTCCATAATCCCGACCCTATGAATCTCTTCCTTTGGAAGGACTCTGCTAACACTCCCAGTTCCCAGTCTGCACTGTCTCCAACCCAGACATCCCAGCTGTGAGTCCCTGAGTTTAAGCCCTCAGAGCCCAGGACAGAGCAGTAATCATCAAACCTCTCTGGATTATCAGGGAGCAGCTGTGTCTCTCCTACTCGTCTCACACTGGTCATATCTCCAGACAGGATGAGTTTTGGGTGAGCAGTGTTTGGGTCCAGGATCACAGGACTGTAGGAGACCATGTCCTTCATCTTGTTCCAGATGTTGAAGCTCAGGTTGCCCAGGTGTTTGGCCTCATCTATCAGAGCTCCTGGGAGCAGCTGTGGATCATCCAGCAGGGGGCGCTGCAGGACGCTTTCCTCTGCAGCCCTGTAGTAGATCAGGAATGAGACGTCTTCAGCTCTCAGCTGCTCCTCTGTGGCTCTGACTGTGTCTGAAAGAGCTGCTATCTCTCTGCTCAGAGCTTCCATCTTCTGCTTCATCCTCCAACTCTTCTGCTCCTCTTCCTCCCTCAGTGCAGCCATCCTGGCCTTCTCTTCCTCTTCTAGAAACTGGTGAAGCTTCTTAAACTGATCCCTAATCTGCATCTCTGTGCGTCGGGCCTGGACTTTTATAATTTGTGCTGTTTTATCACACTCCTCTTTTACTTGTTCAAAAACTTTTAACTTCTTCTTTACAGGCTGCAGAGTTTCCTGAAGTTCCTCCCTGTGTTGTCGTGCAGCTTCATCGATGGGTTTGAATCTGTGGTTGGTGTGTGTTTCTGAATCTCTGCAGACGACACACACCGGCCACTCATGGTCCAGACAGAAGAGTTTGAGTTTCTCAGAGTGCAGACAGCAGAGAGTCTCTGAAGATCTCTGATCTCTCTCCTGTATGAAGGCCTCACACAGGTTCTTTAACGCCCGGTTTAAAGGTGGTTCATCCCTTGAAGATCTTCTGTTACACACTGGACACTCCTGTGTTGGTTTCTCTGTCCACCAGCTCTGCAGACAGTCTTTACAGAAGCTGTGGCTACACGTCAGAACGACAGGATCTCTGAAGACGTCACTACAGACCGGACAGCAGAGATCCTCCTCTGATCTGGAAGCCATTCTGTCTCAGAGTGAAGCTGAAAACACAGCAGAGAGAAAGTGATGGAGTCAGAGTCAGTCATGGCTCCCCTCTATAGTTGTCATTAGGGCTGTTGGAACGAATACCGAAATTCGAATATAATTCGAATAGTAAAAATATCTATACTATTCGAATGCTGAAATTACTATTTGAATGTGACTTTTTTTTAGAAATATGTTGGCTAACATTAGCTAATCTCCCTCTTCTCGCCTTGACCTACCCGCATGTGTGATTCATGTCAGGCCGTATGAACAATAACAGTGAGAAAGTGAGAAACACAACGCAGTATGAGTAGACAACGTTACGTAGCGAGTAACTTTAGTACAACATCACAGAGCTAACGTTACGTGGCGAGTAACGTTAGTACAACATCACAGAGCTAACGTTACGGCAGTAAGTGTAGCACGACATCACGGAGCTGACGTTACGATGGCGTAACGTTACTACAACATCACAGCGGCGTTGACGGGAGCGAGTAACGTTAGTAAAACATCACGGAGCTGACGCATTGCGTAGCGAGTAACGCGTTAGTACAACATCACAGAGCTGACGTTACGAGCGAGTAAGCGTTAGTAAACACCACAGAGCTGACGTTACGTAGCGAATAACGTTAGTAAAACATCACGGAGCTGACGTTAATGGCGAAACGCTTAGTACAACATCACAGAGCTGACGTTACGTAGCGGTAACGTTAGTAAAACAATCACGGAGGACGTTACGTAGTGAGTAACGTTACTACAACATCACAGAGCTGACGTTACGTTGGGAGTAACGTTATAACAACATCACAGAGCGACGCGTTTAGCGAGTAACGTTAGCACAACATCACAGAGCTGACGTTAATGCAGTAACTAGCACAACATCACAGAGCTGAGCATTACGTAGCGAAAACGTTAGCACGACATCACGGAGCTGACGTTACGTGGAGGAAACGTTAGCACGACATCACGGAGCTGACGTTATGAAGAAAAACGTTAGTACGACATCACGGAGCTGAGCATTACGTAGCGATAATGTTACTACAACATCACAGAGCCGACGTTACGTAGCGAGTAACGTTAGTAAAACATCACAGAGCTGACGTTACGTGAGCGAGTAACGTTAGTAAAACATCACGGAGCTGACGTTACGTGAGCGAAAACGTTATTACAACATCACAGAGCTGACGTTACGTAGCGAGTAACGTTACTACAACATCACAGAGCTGACGTTACGTACCGAGTAACGTTAGTACAACATCACAGAGCTGACGTTACGTAGTGAGTAACGTTAGTACAACATCACAGAGCTAATGTTGCATACCGAGTAACGTTAGCACACGGGGGAGTGACAGGCTGCGGCTGGAAATCGTAAGGACAGGAAATAGTTTTAACATGACTTTAAAATCACCATCCACCTTTCCAAAATGCTAATGTTATCAATAGTTCGTTCTGGTTTCCTAACTGTGTCGGGAGGTAACGTTAGCTCAGTAACGTGACAATCTGCTGGAAACAGGTTGCTTATAAATCACTAAAATAGTAGTGACAGCACCGTTTGGGTTGGTTATGCAGTTAGCATCCTTTGTTACTTACCTAGTTTATGACAAATGGTTTCGGCTGTGCTTCCTAACATGATGACATTGTGCTAACCGAGCACCGTTAGCCTTTACATCAGAGCCGATTCACTTGTTAGATCATGTTTCATTACTCTGTTGATTTGTGTTTGTCGCTGTGTGCTCGTGGTGGAAAATGAATGTAAACAAAGTTGCGTGCAGGTCGCCTCAAGGCCAGGCTGATGTTAGAAGTCCCTCTAGTGGACAGAATGTGTAACAACAACCACATGCTTTTAGTGGCATTGACAATGCATAAGCCTGAGCAGTGTAGAACATTTTTAACAGGCTGCCACTGAGCATTAAATATTTGAATATCCAAAAAAATCTCAAATGGAATTCGAATAGTATTATAGAGGAAGACTGACAGCTCTAGTTGTCATAAAAACCAATATTTCTGATATAGTGTAACAACACTACTACTACAAGGCTACTTGTGCATTTGTTTGATTACATATTTTTGTTGGCGAACATTGACGCTTGTATCAACACGGATTGTTGTTTATATGTGACACGAACTATGATAGCAACGATAGCTTGCTAGCAAACTACCTGCTAGCTGCCTATGCTACCTAGCTCCAACCCTCTCTGCTAGCTGCCTATGCTACCTATCTCCAACCCTCTCTGCTAGCTGCCTATGCTACCTAGCTCCAACCCTCTCTGCTAGCTGCCTATGCTACCTATCTCCAACCCTCTCTGCTAGCTGCCTATGCTACCTAGCTCCAACCCTCTCTGCTAGCTGCCTATGCTACCTATCTCCAACCCTCTCTGCTAGCTGCCTATGCTACCTAGCTCCAACCCTCTCTGCTAGCTGCCTAGCAGCCGGTGTTCTGTTGCGGTCTTGCGTGTTGTTTTCGCGACCACGCCCCCCCGAGGCAAAATTTCGCTGGCCGAAATTTGCGAGGTGTGGAAAACCTACCGTTAGGCGAGGACACTAGTAGCCTCGTGAGACCGTCCTGATCTTGCGAGCTCCAGTTTTAGACAGATGGTTTATCCAATCAGCTAACCAGTATTTTCAGCCAGCAATAGCCCTAATTCTGTTAGCTGCTCGCTAATGCTTTTTTCTCTTGGATCCTTCTTTTAGAATATGGGCCGGGAACCTGAAATGGGGCCTTTTATTCCTAAATTCTCGTTACACAAACAGCAAATCTCCTTTACCGACATGCTGCTTGCTAACAAGCTAACGAGCTATGCATTGCCTGCAGCAGCAGCAGCAGGGGTAGCCTGGCTCGTGGTTGTATTTTCATACTCTTCGTTGATCTGATTGATTGATTTAGCTCATCTATCACCAACTATAGGTGGTAGATAGACAGATGGTTTATCCAATCAGCTAACCAGGATTTTCGCTCCCCTTCCCAAAAGTTCTCCAACGCAAAGTTCCCAGCTGGATATGCCGAGCTAATGCGAAGCGATCCATCTGGTGGAGTCGGGTTAGTACACTAGTGGTGCGTCTCAGCGTAGCGATCTAGCGGTAGGGAGTTTAAACACAACATAAACGTGAACCACAGTCTTACATGAATATTTTCAATATTGCTTTTTTGAAAATCGATACAGTATTGCAAAATAAAATATCGCAATACTCAAGCATATCGATTTTTTCTTACACCCCTAGCACAGATACAAATCAGTCTGCACTTGTTTGTGCATTGTTTCATTGGTAGAACCGTGCCTTAAGCGGGTTTTACAGTAACCGCAGCCGAGCTGGCGCGTGCAAATGTGACGTTATGAAATCTCCGTGACTATTTATACCTGCGCTGGTGGTCGCGACACTAGTTGCAGTCTTTCTCCTGAACAGAGGTGGCACTAATGAGCAAAGGCTACTAACGTTGCCCTTTCTACGGACTAGAAGAAGAAGAAAAAGGTAAACAACGGCAGAACTGGCAGCAGCTACTTGGTGGGATCGAGCCTTTCATTCACCATAAAAGCACAGCTCCTGCAGGTGAATGGTTCCAGTAATCCTACTGCTCCCAATAATTGACAAAATAACACCAACATGTTCCTATTTACATGTTGTGATTTGTAGAGTCCAAAAAAACCAAAACTTAACATGACACACAGCCATCTTCTAACCCTAAACAAACCGGGAACTATATTCTCAGGCGGAAGAATATAGTACTTGGGTGGAGTGATTTTCTTTGCAGCAAGCCTGTCTGAGAATATAGTTCCCGGTTTGTTTATGGTAAGAAGATGGCTGTGTGTCATGTGACCTTGTTATTTGTACACGCTGTGACTCTACAAATCACAACATGGAAATAGGAACATGTTGGAGTTATTTTGTCACTTTTTGGGAGCAGTAGGCTAGTTGGAACCAGTTACCTGCAGGATCTGTGCTAGGCTAAGCTAATGTTGGAGTCGTCAGACAGCGTTACAGCACGCACTGAGATGAGAAGGGTATGTATGGACTAGTCTAACTCTGGGGGGTACGGAGAATAAGATAAAGTCCCAATAAGAGGTGAGAAGGGTATGTATGGACTAGTCTAACTCTGGAGGTTACAGTGAATAAGATAAAGTCCCAATAAGAGATGAGAAGGGTATGTATGGACTAGTCTTACTCTGGAGGTTACAGTGAATAAGATAAAGTCCCAATAAGAGATGAGAAGGGTATGTATGGACTAGTCTAACTCTGGAGGTTACAGTGAATAAGATAAAGTCCCAATAAGAGATGAGAAGGGTATGTATGGACTAGTCTAACTCTGGGAGTTACAGTGAATAAGATAAAGTCCCAATAAGAGGTGAGAAGGGTATGTATGGACTAGTCTAACTCTGGGGGTTACAGTGAATAAGATAAAGTCCCAATAAGAGATGAGAAGGGTATGTATGGACTAGTCTAACTCTGGGGGTTACAGTGAATAAGATAAAGTCCCAATAAGAGATGAGAAGGGTATGTATGGACTAGTCTAACTCTGGGGGTTACAGTGAATAAGATAAAGTCCCAATAAGAGATGAGAAGGGTATGTATGGACTAGTCTAACTCTGGGAGTTACAGTGAATAAGATAAAGTCCCAATAAGTCGGCTTGTTCCTTTAAGTGTAAACATGTATTGTGTGAATCTTTGGTTTGAACTAGCTTTCAAACAAACGCCCCCAAAGGCACCTCAACACCCCCTTCCTAAAATATTGCTTCCAGCCCCCCCCCACCTCGTCATCTTCTGAACGCCCCCGTTGAGAAACACTGGTTTAAACTAACATCTAGAGTGGTCTATTTAGTGGTGTATGTGCCCTGACTAAGTTTGTGTGTCATATAACACGACACACACACACACACACACACACACACACACACACACAAAAACAAAAACACACACACACAACAAAAAAACAATAATACACACACACACACCACACAAAAACACACACCACAGGACACACACACACACACACACACACAACACACACAAAAACACAACAACAAAAACAAAAACACACAACACAAACACACACACTGACACACACAACACCACAGTGACACAACACACACAAAAACACACACACACACACATATACACAAACACACACATCACACAATAACAATACAGTACACACTACCAATCCACATCATCATCAATCAATAATACACTACACATCACCACATAAACACAAAAAACACACACAATAACACACACAATACACACAAAAACAATACAACAAAACAATCACACATCACACAACAACAAACACAAAAAATAAAAAAATAACAAACACAAACAAAACAATAAATACAATAAACCAATAATAAAACAATAAAACAATCCAAAAACATAATCAATAACAACACAAAAAACACAATTCAATAACAAACATACAAAAACAAAAAAACACACATCACCACACTACACACAATAACAATATCATCAATATCACAACATCATATCATATCATCAATAATATATCATAACACTATCAAACACCTAATATCAACCACAGTGAACCAAAAAACAAATAAATCAACAACACAATAAACACACACAATAAACCCACAAAAAAAATATATAAAACAAACTAATAACAATAAACACACAACACACACAAACACACTAACAAACACACAACACCCACAACACATAAACACCATAAAACACAATCATCAAACAACCAACACAATACCACAAACACACACACAAATCTAAAACACACAATCATCACACACATCCGTAGGCATATCTCAACCAATCCAACGTCAGCTTGTAGCAGATGTTCAGTGTGTGTGTATCTGTCTTCAGTGAGGACGAAGAACAAACTGTTTCCTGGTTTGTTCTGGGTGAGTCAGGTGACCGGTGGAGCAAAGTCCTGATTGGTTGCTAGATGTGCAGCCTGATAGTCTGCAGCAGGATGACGCAACAGCTACAGCTGTATTAACACTAGAAGTGCCACAATCCAAACTCTACAATCTCTCACGATAAATACCTAATTGCGATATTGTATTATGTATTGTGTTAGGATATCTTTAGAAAAACGTAATAACACCGAAATGTACATTTTAACCAGTTCAATTATACATTTGAGTAGCAATAAGCGTTTCAGTCATTCCTATCAAGGCATAGTAAGCCGTAATTATTTCATACATTCATATACCGAAAAATAGGGTGTGGAAATTCATTCAACTTAACTCATAACCTTGTTATTTGTACACGCTGTGACTCTACAAATCACAACATGTAAATAGGAACATGTTGGATGTTATTTTGTCACTTATTGGGAGCAGTAGGCTAGTTGGAACCTGCAGGTTCTGTGCTAGGCTAAGCTAATGCTGGAGCCGTCAGACAGCGTTACAGCACGCACTGAGATGAGAAGGGTCTGTATGGACTTGTCTAAGCAACAACAGCCAAAT
>NC_053118.1:38224762-38389576 GCF_010015445.1 Perca fluviatilis
GTAGATAGGTGAGGTCTCCTCTAGCTGTAGATAGGTGGGGTCTCCTCTTGCTGTAGATAGGTGGGGTCTCCTCTAGCTGTAGATAGGTGAGGTCTCCCCTAGCTGTAGATAGTGGGGTCTCCTCTAGCTGTAGATAGGTGGGGTCTCCTCTAGCTGTAGATAGTGGGGTCTCCTCTAGCTGTAGATAGGTGGGGTCTCCTCTAGCTGTAGATAGTGGGGTCTCCTCTAGCTGTAGATAGGTGGGGTCTCCTCTAGCTGTAGATAGTGGGGTCTCCTCTAGCTGTAGATAGGTGGGGTCTCCTCCTAGCTGTAGATAGTGGGGTCTCCTCTAGCTGTAAATAGGTGGGGTCTCCTCTAGCTGTAGATAGGTGGGGTCTCCTCTAGCTGTAGATGGGTGAGGTCTCCCCTAGCTGTAGATAGGTGGGGTCTCCCCTAGCTGTAGATAGGTGAGGTCTCCCTAGCTGTAGATAGGTGAGGTCTCCTCTAGCTGTAGATAGGTGAGGTCTCCTCTAGCTGTAGATGGGTGAGGTCTCCTCTAACTATAGATAGGTGGGGTCTCCTCTAGCTGTAGATAGTGGGGTCTCCTCTAGCTGTAGATAGGTGAGGTCTCCTCTAGCTGTAGATAGGTGAGGTCTCCTCTAGCTGTAGATAGGTGGGGTCTCCTCTAGCTGTAGATAGGTGGGGTCTCCTCTAGCTGTAGATAGGTGAGGTCTCCCCTAGCTGTAGATAGTGGGGTCTCCTCTAGCTGTAATAGGTGGGGTCTCCTCCTAGCTGTAGATAGTGGGGTCTCCTCTAGCTGTAGATAGGTGGGGTCTCCTCTAGCTGTAGATAGTGGGGTCTCCTCTAGCTGTAGATAGGTGGGGTCTCCTCTAGCTGTAGATAGGTGGGGTCTCCTCTAGCTGTAGATAGGTGGGGTCTCCTCTAGCTGTAGATAGTTGGGTCTCCTCTAGCTGTAGATAGGTGGGGTCTCCTCTAGCTGTAGATAGGTGGGGTCTCCTCTAGCTGTAGATAGGTTGGGTCTCCCCTAGCTGTAGATAGGTGGGGTCTCCTGTAGCTGTAGATAGGTGAGGTCTCCTCTAGCTGTAGATAGGTGGGGTCTCCCTAGCTCGTAGATAGGTGGGGTCTCCTCTAGCTGTAGATAGGTGGGGTCTCCTCTAGCTGTAGATAGGTGAGGTCTCCTCTAGCTGTAGATAGGTGGGGTCTCCTCTAGCTGTAGATAGGTGAGGTCTCCTCTAGCTGTAGATAGGTGGGCTCTCCCTAGCTGTAGATAGGTGAGGTCTCCTCTAGCTGTAGATAGGTGGGGTCTCCCTTAGCTGTAGATAGGTGGGGTCTCCCTCTAGCTGTAGATAGGTGAGGTCTCCTCTAGCTGTAGATAGGTGGGGTCTCCTGTAGCTGTAGATAGGTAGGGTCTCCTCTAGCTGTAGATAGGTGGGGTCTCCCTTAGCTGTAGATGGGTGGGGTCTCCTCTAGCTGTAGATAGGTGAGGTCTCCCCTAGCTGTAGATAGGTGGGGTCTCCCCTAGCTGTAGATAGGTGGGGTCTCCTCTAGCTGTAGATAGGTGGGGTCTCCTCTAGCTGTAGATAGGTGAGGTCTCCTCTAGCTGTAGATAGGTGGGGTCTCCTCTAGCTGTAGATAGGTGAGGTCTCCTCTTGCTGTAGATAGGTGGGGTCTCCCCTAGCTGTAGATAGTGGGGTCTCCTCTAGCTGTAGATAGGTGGGCCAACGCATTTTTTGTGCATGCATCGTTTTAGTCCGGTGCAGCACCGGCAACGCAGCCGCTAGTTAGCTTAGCGTAGTGAATGGAATCCTATGTTGCCGGTTAGCATGTTGTGAGTAAAAGTGAGCCAACAAAAGACAAAAAAACAACCTAATTACTTAATTCCCACCTATCTACAGCCAGAGGAGACCGTGATAAGCCCTATTTCAACAAACGGTGGCGTATTCCTTTAATTTGCTTTCTATCGTTCTTGCATTCTTTTTTTATTAACGTAATATGATGATGTGTTTACCTGCCAGGGGACTACGGATGAAAATTAGCTTTTTTGCTAACTCTGGCACATTTACCGTATTTTCCGGACTATAAGTCGCACTTTTTTCCCTACTTTGGCTGATCCTGCGACTTATAGTCAGGTGCGACTTATATATCAAAATATATATAATTGAACATGTTTTAAATGTTAATTCATACTGAAAACATTACCGTCTACAGCCGCGAGAGGGCGCTCTAGGCTTGGGACGACTAGAACGCTGCTGCTAAAGAAAAGAGATAACAAACTGCAGGTGATATCGGGTGATGATTCAGAAATGATGTTGGGAGACCTCAGAGATGACGACCAGTCCGATGATTACAAATCAAGTGCAGCTTTATTCAAACAGTGAACAAACTTTCATGACACTGGGACAACCATGAGCATACAGACACGTCTGCCCAAGGATGAACCACATGTACATCATAGTGAATACCTTTTAAACTCTTTTTGTGCTTACACAGCATGAGACATCTATTTCAGCACACAAGTTTTACTCTTAAACTACACCTTTTATGGCCGATGCTCCTAATAGATTCCCACATTCCTGGCTCCGATTCCTCTGTGTGAAAGTTGTACCCAAACTCCTAATAGATTCACACATTCTTGTGTGTGAAGGTTGTCCCCAGACTAACCTTCTCGTGTAGTACCCTACATACAAGATATAAAATACATTTGAAACATGTAGGCTGAAATATCCAACCTATCAGCAGGTAGTAAAATATGCAGCCGAAAACGGTAATCGAGCAGCAGAAAGAAAGTTTGAAATGAGAGAGAAACTTGTGAGGAACTGGCGAAAAGATGACTCTTACTGCAATGAAGAAATCAGAGAAAGCTAATCGGCTAATCGGCTAATGGCGGGCTGAGAGCGAGATGGTCAGAGGTGGAGGAAGGAGTCGGGAGGGGCTCGCCAACGACGCAGTTACATCTCCACGCCTTTTAATCCATCCACGCTCCACGCCCTGGTAGCTAGCTGTTCTGGGTGCTATTGTGTAGTTCAATAACTGTTAATGTGTTACATTAACAGTTATATTAGTAGTAACATACCGGACACCTACTGTATTCAGCCTGTTGTTCTGGGTGCTGTTGTGTAGTTGACAGATGGAAAAAAAAAAAGTCTAAATGAGTGCGACTTATATATGTTTTTTTTCCTCTTCATGACGCATTTTTTGACTGATGCGACTTATAGTCCGAAAAATACGGTACATTTTGAGTGTTAAAAAAAAAAGCCAATTGATGTGCATTGTCCCTTTAAAATGATTAAATAAATAAAATGTACAGGTGGAGGTAACGTGCCAATAAACTGTGACTTATGATTAGGGTTGGGTACCGAAATAGGGCACCGGTTCCGACGTAAACGGTAGTAACGAGACCGAATAAGAACGAAAATTTCGGTGCCTGCCTGTTTTGTTTTTTTAGAAGCATCGCTGCACGGGACACTAGCTAGTAGCTGGATTAAACCAAGGGAGGTAAGCTTCGCTTCAGAACTGGAACCTCCTATGGCGCCATTTTGATGCTACCTAGCCATCACCTCCCGTTAGCATCCCATTGACTCCCATTCATTTTGATGCTACCTAGCCATCACCTCCCGTTAGCATCCCATTGGCTCCCATTCATTCTGACGTCACTTTGACAGAGAATAACTTTACATCTGAAGCGTTTAAAGACTCTATTTGTCCGTTGTTTATTTCTAAAGAAACACGACAATGTATAAAAGGCTCCATTACCTTGTAGCTCACGTTATGGCTCCGTAGCAGACGCTTTTATAACAATAGGCTAACGATTGGGTCATAACCACGAGACTTACTGTCACACAGTAGAGGAATTACCGTATAGTACAGGAGAAGCTCACAGGCAGTTTGGACTTCCATTAGCTGTTTAGGTTTAATGACTAATGTTAACTAGCATGTTAGTGATCAGTAATTAGCCTGTGCCTATGTTATCTCCTTACATATACCTACGCTCTCCGTCTCTGTAAGATTGGGAATGATTGAGATTTCTCTCGGCACAGCTACCAGAAGACTTCACACTTTCAGACAGGTTGCTCACCTCACATCTACGTCTTCAAGCTCAGCTGGAGGCTGCTCAGTAACGCTCAACCAGCACCGGGAAAGAGACTTCTGGTATCCTTCACTGGTCTCGTACAGAGACTCAGGACTTGCTGGTCCAGTTTTAATGTCTATGGATTAAACCCAACGGTTAAAGTGCTGACAGCTAACGTTAAACGGTGTAAAGTGTGACTGTAGTTCCCTGTAGAGGACTCCAACAGCGGGGCCTAACAGTCTGACTGCAGCTGCTGACGTCAGAAAAACAACACGGACGGTGCGTTCACTTGAAACTCGCCAGCCTCGTGGTGCATTCAAAGTCATTGTAAAATACCCTTTTCCCATCTGGTGCTTGTTTTGGTCTTTTACCAGCAATTTACTGGTGAAATAAGTCACTGTTATAAGTAAATGTTGTTACATTGTTAATCAATCATTTAATTTTGACCATATATGGCCTCAGCAGTAAACAAGCCGTTCTTTAATGTTGCCGACTGTCGTTTTTTGTGCTCCTTTTTTTTAATATTTTATGTTATATACATTATAAATAGCACCAAACCATACCCAACTACATATGATGAAGGAAATACATTCAACACGTGTGTTAGTTACGTCACTTCTCTTCTTTATATTTCTTATAAAGGGTTATCTGATGGTCTTCTGTAAAGTGTGGAGGTGGTGGTGGTGGGGGGGGTCCAGGGGTCGTAGTGGTGGTGGGGGGGGGGGTCTAAGCGGGGTCGTAGTGGGTCACCTGTGAGTCCGACACTTCCTGCTGGAGATGGCGATAAAGACGGCGTCCGTAGCGCCGTAGACGCTGAAACACCTGCAGGACACAAAGGTGAGACAGAGAGACGGTTGAACACTTGTTCATGTGTGTGTGTGTCTGTGTGTCTGTGTGTGTGTGTGTGTGTGTGTGTGTGTGTGTGTGTGTGTGTCTGTGTGTGTGTGTGTGTGTGTGTGTGTCTGTGTGTGTGTGTGTCTGTGTGTGTGTGTGTGTGTATGTGTGTGTGTGTGTGTGTGTGTCTGTGTGTGTGTGTGTGTGTGTGTGTGTGTGTGTGTGTGTGTCTGTGTGTGTGTGTATGTGTGTGTGTGTGTGTGTGTCTGTGTGTGTGTGTGTGTGTGTGTGTGTGTGTGTGTGTGTGTGTGTGTGTGTGTGTGTGTGTGTGTGTGTGTGTGTGTGTTCTTGTGTGTGTGTGTGTGTGTGTGTGTGTGTGTGTCTGTGTGTGTGTGTATGTGTGTGTGTGTGTGTGTGTGTCTGTGTGTGTGTGTGTGTGTGTGTGTGTGTTGGTGTGTGTGTGTGTGTGTGTGTGTGTCTGTGTGTGTGTGTGTGTGTGTGTGGACCAATCAGCCTCCATAGGACTCCACTCACCGTCCTGCTCCACTGGCCTCCGCTGGTGGTGCCTTCAATGTCACTGGGGGAAATCAGCCTCCGTAGGACTCCACTCACCGTCCTGCTCCACTGGCCTCCGCTGGTGGTGCCTTCAATGTCACTGGGGGAAATCAGCCTCCGTAGGACTCCACTCACAGTCCTGCTCCGCTGGCCTCTGCTGGTGGTGCCTTCACTGTCAAGGGAGGAAATCTGTCGCTGGATCAGCAGGTTGTAGAGAAACAAGACTCGCTTCTTCTCCCTCTGACAGACAGACAGACAGACAGACAGACAGACAGACAGACAGACAGACAGACAGACAGACAAAGGAGGTTACAGAACTAAACGTGGAGAAGCAGTGTTGAGTTTTAAAGCTCCTCATATCTGTAACATAGGGGTGGAACGGTCCATGTATTCGTATTGAACCGAAACGGTACGGGCGTCTCGGTTCGGTGCATGAATTTACACGGAGAATACACGGTATAAAAATACATAAAACTTGCGTGCAAATTAATTAATGTAATGCAGAACTACGCGGGTTCTCTAGGGCAGGTGTCTTCAACGTTTTTTAAGCCAAGGACCCCTCAACTTAAAGAGAGATGCAGCAGGGACTCCTACTACAGACAGGCATTGAGTTGCATATTAAAGTGGGCCTACAGTAACATGTAGGGCAGCCTAACGGTAGGTTTCCACACAGCGAAATTTCGCTTTGCTCTCATTGAGGTTGAATGGAGACGATAATTCGCCCCGATTGAGCGAGATGAGAGCGAATCGCCGAGGGGAGCGAAATAAAGTTGACGAAAGTTTAACTTTATTCAAATGAGGACCGCTCGAGAACCAATCAGGTCCGTGTGTTTGTGTTTTGGAGGCGGGAGTTATAACAAAATTCAGACCAAGATGGCGGAGGTCATCAGCGCTGTAGCATGAAAATTTTGATGTGATTAAAATGTTTCTACACGAACATCGCTACTTCTATCAACACAAATTGTGTTTTATACGACACACGAACTTAGCTAGGGCACATACACCGCTAAATAGACCACTGTATATGTTAGTTTAAACACTCGAACTTTTCAGCTAGCCGACAAGCTAATCGCTAGCATGTTCGGACATTGGATTTCATTGTAGCCTAGCCAGGAAGCTAGCTAGCTAGCTAGGCTACTTGTGCATTTGTTTGATTACATGTTTTATTGGCGAACATTGACGCTTGTAGCAACACAGATTGTTGTTTATATGTCACACGAACTTAAACAGGGCGAACACACACCACCAAATAGACCACTGGAGATAGTTTAAACACTCAAAATGATTCAGCTAGCCGACAGGTCACCCGCTAGCATGTTCGGACGTTGCATTTCATTGTAAGCATAGCGAGGCAGCTAGGCTACATAGCCAGGTTACCAGAGCATTTATGAGCTAACATTTTACCGATGGTTTGCTGCTGTGCATTTTTACCGCCCTCTGTCTTCTGACAGCCCGGGACATTTAAAAACATGTTGCGGTCTTGCGTGTTGTTTTCGCGACCACGCCCTCCGAGGCAAACTTTCGCTGGCAATGGGTTTCTGTGTGGAACCCAACCGTAAACCTTTACACACACCCACAACCACACGCGGGAAAAGAAACAAACCCCCACGACACAGGAACCGTAGAAACCACCACGGAGAAAACGACACAGAAGGAAAAAAAGAAAGACGGGGAGACAGGAAAATAGGAGACACGAGGAAGATGGAAGAGAGAGGAGTGAGGAAGGAAAGAATGGAGAGAAGGGAGGAAAATGAAGAAAGAACAGAGTGGGATGGAAGAAAAAAATAAAGAAAAAAAAAAGAAGAGAAAGAAACAAAGAGAAAAAAGGGAGAATAAGGAGAAAAGTAGGAAGAGAGAGAAAAAAAAAAAAAGAAGGAAGGGGGCAAAAAAAAAAAACAAAAGTAAAAGTGGGTAGGAAGTGTGTGGGAGTAAAGGAAAAGGAAAGGGGGAGTAAAGGGTGGAAATGTGTGGGGAAAAGAAAAGGGGAAAGGGAAAAGTGGAAGAAAGGAAAAAACCAACACCAAAGAAAAAACACCCCAGAAGAGAAAACACAGAAACCAGGAAACCTGTGGGGACTGTTAGAAGGAGAGTGAAGTGAAGGAAAGGGATCTGGAGAGGCATGGAAGAGATAAAAGAGAAACACAATATAAAGGAGGGGGGGGAACGAGAGGGAGAGAGAGAGAGAGAAAAGGAGAGAGAGAGAGAAAGAGAGAGAAAGAGAAGAGAGAGAGAGAAGATAGATAAGGAGAGAGAGGAGAGAGAGAAAAAGAGAGAAGAGAGAGAGGGAGGGAGAGAGGAAAGAGAGGGAGAGAGAGAGGAAAGAGAGAGGAGGGGGGAGAGAGATAGAGGGAGAGGAAAGATAGAGGGGAGGAAGAAGAAGAGATGGAGGGAGAGAGAGACAGAGATATATAGAGAGAGGGAGGGAGGAAGAGAGAGAGATAGAGAGACAGAGACAAAGAGAAGGAGGGAGAGAGAGAGAGAAGAGGGAGGAAGAGAGAGAGAGAGAGAGGAAGAGAGAGAGAGAGAGACAGAGAGAGAGAGAGAGAGAGAGGAAGAGAGAGAGATAGAGAGACAGAGACAAAGAGAAGGAGAGAGAGAGAGAGGGAGGAAGAGAGAGAGAGAGAGACAGAGACAAAGAGAGAGAATTATAAATAAGCGAACAAACTGAACTACTGGATGCTTGTGTCCTGTTGGTTCTCCTCAGGGACCAGAGGGCTTCCTCCACTGGACCAAGGCTGGCAGCCAGTTAGCATGGAGGAAGACCTCTTCTCTAACTGTCTGGTACACAGGCACGCTTCTGGGTAGAGGGGGGCTTCAGCCAATCAGACGACTGCATTATTTGACTCATTATTTAACTATTCATCTGGTTTAAAGATGCTTGACCAAACCATGACAGCAAGGAACAACTAGAAAATTCCACAGGAAATTTTGACAGTGTGCCTAGTAATTGGTGCACATTCGAATAACACTGGCTAACAGTAAATCTGCTGTTTGACATGTCCTGTAAAGAGAGGACAACATGGCCTAGAGTAAAGAGTCTCCATGATAGGTGTGTGTGAGGGTGTGAAGTTGTTGCTATGGTGATTTCCACAATGAGGGAGTAGAGGAGGGAAGGGGAGACAGTGTCTTCCATGGGTCAAACATGTCCATTTAATGATAATTATACCTCTTGAGTTTGTTCTGTAATTCAAAAACCGTGGGTCCAAACAGCAATAACAGTATCATCACAAGAAAGATAAAGGTCTAGCGAACACATTGATGTGATTTTTATGTTTGTGGTGTCAAATATATGGGACACAGAGCAGGTAACAAACAGGGAACCATCTGTGTCCTTCCAGAAATATATGTTTTCATTGTTTCTATCGGCAGTTGGTATGAACAGAGCCAAATGTTTAAGTCCGGTGGATTCCATAGTTACATGTCTGTGACCGGCACAGCATTTTCTACATCATGACCAACTATGATGTGTAGAGTGAAAACTGTAGGAGAGAGAGCAATTTGTTTGGAAATATTTCAGAGAATGGTACTGCAGCTCCCTCCTCTGTCCTCCCCTCTAACTCTCAACATTCCGTCCCGTACACACACATTGGAAAATCTGAAACAAAAACTGGACGATACATAAACTGTGATTTGGTAGAAACCGTGCTTGATATCTGAATGCCCATTCAGCCTAATAAACACCAAGGTCTTGTCTTCGGTTTAAACTTTTCATTGTTTTTCTACATTAAAGTATGGCGATACAGCATGGCCCCAAAGAGGGGTTGTTTTGAGCTATGTTAAGCGATTTCCCAAAGATTTCCCATTAAAGTCTATGGGAAATTTCACTGCATTTGTTTTGCTGATTTCGTGAAAACCGCGCGGCAAATCTCTTAGAAAAGTCATAGCACACCTTTCCCGATCATTACACATGTTTTGAAGTATTTTGTGTGCATGTGTTGGTAACGCTCCGTGACTAGTAGCGGGACAAAAATGTGGCGGAATAAGTATGGGGCATAATAGTCATTCTGCCGATTGCTGCTATTGCAGCACATCGGCACACTGAATTATCTTGTCAAGAGTTTCTAAACAGTGAGACTGTCACCCTCTGCTGCTGTCTGTCTGTCTGTCTGTTTGTCTGCCTTGCTCCTCTGTCTGTCTGCCTGCCTGTCTGTCTGCCTGTCTGTATGTCTGTCTGCTTGCCTGTCTGTCTCCTCTGTCTGTCTGTCTGCCTGCCTGCCTGCCTGCCAGACTGTCTGCTCTGTCTGTCTCTCTCCTCTGTCTGTCTGCTTGCCTGCCTGCCTGCCTGCCTGCCTGCCTGTCTGTCTGTCTGTCTGCCTGTCTGCTTGCCTGCCTGCTTGCCTGCCTGTCTGTCTGTCTGTCTGTCTCTCTCCTCTGTCTGTCTGCTTGCTTGCCTGCCTGCCTGCCTGCCTGTCTGTCTGTCTGTCTGCCTGTCTGCTTGCCTGTCTGTCTCTTCTGTCTGTCTGCTTGCTTGCCTGCCTGCCTACCTGTCTGCTTGCCAGACTGTCTGCTCTGTCTGCCTGTCTGTCTGTCTGCTTGCCAGTCTGTCTCCTCTGTCTGTCTGTCTGTCTGTCTGTATGTCTGCCTGCCTGCCTGCTTGCCTACCTGTCTGTCTCCTCTGTCTGTCTGCTTGCTTGCCTGCCTGCCTGTCTGTTTGCCAGACTGTCTGCTCTGTCTGTCTGCCTGTCTGCTTGCCAGTATGTCTCCTCTGTCTGTCTGCCTGCCTGTCTGCCTGCCTGTCTGCCTCCTCTGTCTGCCTGTCTGTCTGTCTGTCTCCTCTGTCTCCTCTGTCTGCCTGTCTGTCTGACCTACCCCGGTTGTCTGTGTGGAAGCTGAGGCTGGACGAGCTGTTGAAGGCTGAAACCATCTTCCTCAGGAGGCGGGCCATCATGGAGGCTCCGCCCACTTTAATGTCCACCTGGTGACTACCTGCAGAGAGGACTCCATTACCCAGAAACCCCTCCGACAACACAGACTTCACAGTGTGTGTGTGTGTGTGTCTGTGTGTGTATCTGTGTGTGTTCATGTCTGTGTGTGTGCCTGTGTGTGTTCATGTCTGTGTGTGTGTATGTCTGTGTGTGTGTGTGTGTCTGTGTGTGTTCATGTGTGTGTGTGTGTGTGTCTGTGTGTGACTGTGTGTGTGTGTTCATGTCTGTGTGTGTGTGTGGGTGTGTCTTCGTGTGTGTGTGTGTTCATGTCTGTGTGTGTGCGTGTGTGTGTGTATGTTCATGTTTGTGTGTCCCAACCCTAACGCTGATGCTACCATATTTAACGTGATGTGTTGAGATTTTGGGGCAATGCCTGTAAAACCACTCTACACGCAGTGTGTGCACAGCTCAGAAAAGAGCTTTATACACATTGTGAATAATGTCGGCTTCAATTAATTGTGTGTGTGTGTGTGTGTGTGTCTGTCTGTGTGTGTGTGTATGTTCATGTCTGTGTGTGTGTATGTGTGTGTGTGTGAGTGTATGTTCATGTCTGTGTGTGTGTGTGTGTGTGTGTTCATGTGTGTGTGTGTGTGTGTGTGTGTGTGTGTGTGTGTGTGTTTACTGGTCAGGTTGAACTGGGTGAAGGTGTGTCTGCTGACGATGTCCAACACGTGGAACAGAGAGAAGTCGACGATCAGCAGGACGAAGGACAGCAGGGAGACGGACAGCAGCTGAAACACACCTGAGCTCTGTCACACACACACAGACACACACACACACACACACACACACACACACACACACACACACACACACACACACACACACACACACACACACACACACACAGGATTGGGTGCGTTGAACCCACATACTGTAGAAATAACAAAATCACCCGTTGGTGAGCTACATGCTAAAGAGGGAAAGTTGCTGATTGTCAACCCTTCTGAAGAGTCATCTAACAGGAGATTAACTGGCGAACAAACACAGGTATGGGTATTGAGTGTGCTGGTCTTACAGGGAGGTGTGTTCAGGTGCATTCTGGCATGCTGGTCTTACAGGGAGGTGTGTTCAGGTGCATTCTGGCATGCTGGTCTTACAGGGAGGTGTGTTCAGGTGCATTCTGGGCGTGCTGGTCTTACAGGGAGGTGTGTTCAGGTGCATTCTGGGTGTGCTGGTCTTACAGGGAGGTGTGTTCAGGTGCATTCTGGGCGTGCTGGTCTTACAGGGAGGTGTGTTCAGGTGCATTCTGGGAGTATTGCTATCTTGAGGCAGTGGGAAGTGATCGCACCATTGACCAACAAAAACCTGGTCTAAAGTCAATAACGCAGCATTTCATTGTTATTTTAACAGAGCATTAGTAAAATGCTCCTAGGCTCGTGCACAGCATGCACACACTATGCTTGTTACACACACAGGGACACACACACACACAGACACACAGACACACACACACACACACACACACACACACACACACACACAGCAGCACACACACACACACACACACACACACATACAGAAGATTACAAATAAAAATATTACGGTACAAATCCTCCATCATAACAGCAATGCTCCAAGGTCCAAACGCGCCTGGCTTTTAAAGGGAATGGGAGATGATCTCTGATTGGTTGATTGCATGTTACGCCCAAAACACACCTCTGATTAATGAAGACACTAAGGACAACCCTTTAGGACCAGGCGCCCGGCACACGGAGCCATTTTTCTGCCGTCAAACTAGCAAAAGTGGATTTGGACACGCCCTGAACACACCTGCACCAGGCGCTCCACACCGTGTGCTCCGATCGTTAAAATATGGCCCTGAGACTTTAACATTAACATCAGTTATGAACCCACCACTCGCTTGAGCTCCTCAGGGTGGATCTTCAGGCTGCACGGCTCGATGAACTGCTTCCTCTCGGACTTTTTCAGCGGCAGCAGGCAGCGCTTCCCCTGAACGCACCGCAGACACCAGAGGACAAATCAACATCACTCTGAAATGACCACTTTGAACTAACACATGCAGTGACTTCACAGTCTACCCCCAACCCCCAGACTTTCTTCTACCCACCTACTGTGCAATATTTAAAACTATTGATAATACTGTGAAATTTCTTTACTGTGCAATATCTGTATACTGTGCAATATCATTACTCTCATTGTGCAATACCTATTACTCACTGAATATGGGACAATATTCAAATAATGTGCAATAACCCACACTGCATATCACACTGTATTTAAAACCACTTATTTTTTCATATGTATATAGTGTCTCAACTGTGCCCCACCCCCCCTGCACTACTTATTTTATTCCATGTTGTGATATTGTTTACGTATACTGTATGTTGGCGATGGAAAAGGAGTTGCTTTTAATCTCATTGTCCATGTGTATAGTGACAATAAAAGGCATTCTAGTCTATTCTGTCCATCCCGTAGCTGGGAGGAGGATGACGAATAGGGCTGGGTCTTAAAAAGTCAATTCAATTCAATTTTATTTATAGTATCAATTCATAACAAGAGTTATCTCGAGACACTTTACAGATGGAGTAGGTCTAGACCACACTCTATAATTTACAAAGACCCAACAGTTGCAGTAATTCCTTCAAGAGCATGCAAGTCAATTCTCATTTGGATGATCTAATATCGATTCATAAAATCCAGAAGTTGGAAGAAACGTATAGACCTGAGGAATCCACTGGTACCATCTGTGTCATGCTAGCTGGTTGGGAAGGGGCTTAAAAAAAGGCTCCAAAGTTAGGCTACATTTTGGCGAGGCCATTTTAAAAGGAGTCCCTCTGTCAACTCTAGATATCTGAATGAAATGTCTTGCAAAACTCTCTGCCTGCAGAGTGTGCAGAGCTGCACTTTACTGTGTGTTCATGTCAAATTTAAAAGTACATTAATTAGGGATGCATCGAATCCAGGATTGGGCTTCTGATTCGGCTGAATATTTGGGCTTTCTGACGAGGTTCTGGTTTCTGCAGAACATTAGAATTTTTTCCCAGGGAACCGAACCCTACTCTTGCACTCGGCGCGCTACGCTGATCGCCGTAGTGACGGCGCCGTTGGTTACGGGAAGGTGTTTACGTAGGTGGAGCGTTCAATGCAGCAGGCTGTGAGGAAGTGGACATGGACCTGGTTCAATGCAGCAGGCTGTGAGGAAGTGGACATGGATCTGGTTCAATGCAGCAGGCTGTGAGGAAGTGGACATGGAACTGGTTCAATGCAGCAGGCTGTGAGAAAGTGGACATGGATCTGGTTCAATGCAGCAGGCTGTGAGAAAGTGGACATGGAACTGGTTCAATGCAGTAGGCTGTGAGAAAGTGGACATGGAACTGGTTCAATGCAGTAGGCTGTGAGAAAGTGGACATGGAACTGGTTCAATGCAGTAGGCTGTGAGAAAGTGGACATGGAACTGGTTCAATGCAGTAGGCTGTGAGAAAGTGGACATGGAACTGGTTCAATGCAGTAGGCTGTGAGAAAGTGGACATGGAACTGGTTCAATGCAGTAGGCTGTGAGGAAGTGGACATGGAACTGGTTCAATGCAGCAGGCTGTGAGAAAGTGGACATGGAACTGGTTCAATGCAGTAGGCTGTGAGGAAGTGGACATGGAAACCAGGGGGTTCAGGATTCAGCCTGAAACCCCAAAAATCTGGATTGGGTGCATCCCTAACATTAATGTAACTGCTTTAATGTCAACATTGATACTTTTAATAATGCAGCAGCTTAGAGGGAACCTTGTACGATCATAGAATCTCTTTCATATCCAAGATAAATTGATTTTGTAACTGAAATATCCCAAATTAACTGAATTGAATCGGGGGAATCAAATCAAAAATAGAATCGGGACTTTGTGATTCAACATCGAATGGGGAAATCAGTGGGGATGCCCAGCCCTGCCCTGATGAAGATGAAGATGATGTTACCGCTCTCCTCCTGCGGGCGTCGATCTGTCTGAAGTAGGTGGTGATGTAGACGTTGTCGAATCGGACGTCCCTCCTGTACTGTCGGAGGTAACCAAACGCTCTGAGGAAGAGGAGGAAGAGGAGGAGGTCAGTGACTCAGTAGTCTCACATAGCCAGACCCTCCTCCACAGCTCTGCAGAGGAAGGTCTGACTAGTCCACACAGCATTCCTGGATGGGAGGAAAACTTGCTCTGGTTTATTGGCATTTCTTTAAACCAATCACAATCGTCTTGGGCGGGGCTAAGCTCCAGACGGAGCCACGGTGCCTCTGCTAAATAGTCTCAGGAAGGAACTGGTTTTGGTGGAACATGTGGACGTTCAAAAGTAGTTTTAGTCGTTAGCGCCAATAGTCAACCTTACAATATCAATTTATTGATATTGTATTTGGTCCAAAATATTGTAATATTTGACACAAACACACACAGAAACACAGACACACACACACAGAAAGACAGACATAGAAACACAGACACAAAGACAAACACACACACACAGAAAGACAGACACACACACACACAGACAGACAGACAGACAGACACAGACAAAGACACACAAACACACTGACAAAGACACACATACACAGACACTGACAAAGACACACACACACACACACACACACACACACACACACACACACACACACACACACACACAGACAGACACAGAAACACATACATACACAGAAAGACAGACACAGAAAACACACACACACACACACACACACACACACAAAGACACACATACACACACACTGACAAAGACACAGACACACAGACACACACACACACACACAAAAACACACAGACAGACACACAGACACACACACAGACACAAACACACAGACAGACGCAAACACACAGACAGACAAACACACACACACAGAAACACACACAGACCCCTTCAGATCTTACTGAGTGAACATGGCGATGAAGGTGAAGGAGAGCAGATGCTGCAGGATGGTGTTCAGCTGCTCCATGGTGGTTGTCAGGCTGCGGAAGGATTCTCGGACCGCCTGAGTGATGTTCTGACCCAGCAGAACTCCACCCAGCACCGCCTGCTGCTGCTGCTGCTCCTGCAGGAGGTCAGAGGTCACACACACACACTCGTCACACAGAGAGGAAAGGAAGGGAAGGTTGTGTCTAAGAGAAGGTTGTGTTGAAGGGAAGGTTGTGTTGAAGGAAAGGTTGTGTCTAAGGGAAGGTTGTGTTGAAGGAAAGGATGTGTAGAAGGAAAGGATTTGTAGAAGGAAAGGTTGTGTAGAAGGGAAGGTTGTGTTGAAGGGATGTTTGTGTCTAAGGGAAGGTTGTGTCTAAGGGAAGGTTGTGTTGAAGGAAAGGTTGTGTCTAAGAGAAGGTTGTGTTGAAGGGAAGGTTGTGTTGAAGGAAAGGTTGTGTCTAAGGAAAGGTTGTGTAGAAGGAAAGGTTGTGTAGAAGGAAAGGATGTGTAGAAGGAAAGGTTGTGTAGAAGGGAAGGTTGTGTAGAAGGGAAGGTTGTGTTGAAGGGAAGGTTGTGTAGAAGGAAAGGTTGTGTTGAAGGAAAGGTTGTGTTGAAGGGAAGGTTGTTTAAGGAAAGGTTGTGTAGAAGGGAAGGTTGTTTAAGGAAAGGTTGTGTTGAAGGAAAGGTTGTGTCTAAGGAAAGGTTGTGTCCAAGGGAAGGCTGTGTTGAAGGAAAGGTTGTGTCTAAAAAAAGGTTGTGTTGAAGGAAAGGTTGTGTCTAAGGGAGGGTTGTGTAGAAGGAAAGGTTGTGTTGAAGGAAAGGTTGTGTTGAAGGGAAGGTTGTTTAAGGAAAGGTTGTGTAGAAGGGAAGGTTGTTTAAGGAAAGGTTGTGTCTAAGGAAAGGTTGTGTCTAAGGGAAGGCTGTGTTGAAGGAAAGGTTGTGTCTAAAGAAAGGTTGTGTTGAAGGAAAGGTTGTGTCTAAGGGAGGGTTGTGTAGAAGGAAAGGTTGTGTCTAAGGGAAGGTTGTCTCTAAGGAAAGGTTGTGTCTAAGGAAAGGTTGTGTCTAAGGGATAATTTGTGTCTAAGGAAAGGTTGTGTCTAAGGAAAGGTTGTGTCTAAGGGAAGGTTGTGTTGAAGGAAAGGTTGTGTCTAAGGAAAGGTTGTGTTGAAGGAAAGGTTGTGTCTAAGGAAAGGTTGTGTCTAAGGGAAGGTTGTGTTGAAGGAAAGGTTGTGTCTAAGGGAAGGTTGTGTTGAAGGAAAGGTTGTGTCTAAGGAAAGGTTGTGTCTAAGGGAAGGTTGTGTAGAAGGAAAGGTTGTGTCTAAGGGAGGGTTGTGTAGAAGGGAAGGTTGTTTAAGGAAAGGTTGTGTAGAAGAGAAGGTTGTGTTGAAGGGAAGGTTGTGTTGAAGGAAAGGTTGTGTCTAATGGAAGGTTGTGTCTAAGGGAAGGTTGTGTAGAAGGGAAGGTTGTGTCTAAGGGAAGGTTGTGTTGAAGGAAAGGTTGTGTCTAAGGAAAGGTTGTGTCTAAGGGAAGGTTGTGTTGAAGGAAAGGTTGTGTCTAAGGGAAGGTTGTGTTGAAGGAAAGGTTGTGTCTAAGGAAAGGTTGTGTTGAAGGAAAGGTTGTGTCTAAGGAAAGGTTGTGTCTAAGGGAAGGCTGTGTTGAAGGAAAGGTTGTGTCTAAGGAAAGGTTGTGTTGAAGGAAAGGTTGTGTCTAAAGAAAGATTGTGTCTAAGGAAAGGTTGTGTCTAAGGGAAGGTTGTGTTGAAGGAAAGGTTGTGTCTAAGGAAAGGTTGTGTCTAAGGAAAGGTTGTGTCTAAGGAAAGGTTGTGTCTAAGGAAAGGTTGTGTCTAAGGAAAGGTTGTGTCTAAGGAAAGGTTGAGACCTTCAGGATGAGCTTGGCTCTGAACTCTCTGGACAGCAGGTTGACCGACCGGTTCAGCTGATCAAACAGCTGACCGAAGTTTCCCTCGATGGGGATCTGTTCTCTGCACCACGGGGTCATCACTGGCAGACAGGAAGAGGAAACAGAAGAACACACTTCAGAGTCAAGGCCAGGACGCAACATTACGAATCCACTATGGCCACGCCAAGACCCGCCCTACGAAGCAGCTCGATTGGTTGGGGTTAGGCATTTCACCTCGAGTGTCAAAGTGATGTGTCAAACTCAAGGCCCGCGAGCCAAATCCGGCCCCTTGCAGATTTAGATCCGGCCCGTATATATGATTTAGGTTCACAATGACATTTTGGCCCGCCTAGTTGTGCGCCAAACCAACAACATGGGAAAGTGTTTTTTTTAAACTGCAATTACGTGACATTCAGAGCAGAATTTGGGCAGATTTGCCGACTCTGAGACTCAGAAATTCCTCCAGAAGAAGAAGCAGCAGAGAGAGAGTTTTAATATTCAGGCTGTTTTTCTTGATTAGCTAAATTCTACGATGGTTAAGAAACTCTTTTGATGACTTTTGTAGGGCTTCATGTCGACACAAATGTGACAAAAAGAGTACAAAAATGTTGGAAAAAGCAACAAATTTACAAAAAGGTGAGAAATGTCTGAGAAAGCCACAAAAAAGTCGGAACAAAAATGAGGAAAAAAGTGACACGCGGTAACAAAAGCACGTCATTAAACTCTCCATGTCTGGCCCCTTGGTGTGATTCTCTTTTTCCAGTGTGGCCCTCTGGGAAAATGAGTTTGACACCCCTGCCTTGAGTGGTTAAGGTTAAGATAGCCGATTGGTCAGGGGACAGGACCTGAACCAATGGGGTTACGTTACCTTGCGCTCTCATGGCCAATAAATGCTACTGAAGGGCAGGTCTTGGTGTGGCCATAGTGGCCAGGACACACCAAACCAACCTCAAACAAGACACTAAAACTGGAAGGAGGACTTGTTATTCATGTTTGAAGTAGTGCCAATCAGCCAATCAGCAGAGAGACACCTGCATGCACTGGCTGAAAAAAAACTGGCTGCATGGAGTTAAACCTTTCAGGTTAAACTGAATGAAAATCAAATAAAGACAAAAATTTTTTTAATTTAGGACAAATGAAAATAATCATTAAACTGACGTTTTTTTTAACATCGAATCAATGTCATTTTTTTTCAGTGCAGTGTGACCTTTCACCTCTCATGACATCACACAGGAAGTTGAACTTCATGGAGACGCAGAGGACGTGGTTGATGACAGGAACAGGGATCGCTTGCATACACTCCGCCCACCTGCTGCCGAACCAATCAGCACATCGCTGCACGCCCTCATTCACCACACCTGGAAAACACACGCACGCACACACACACACACACACACACACACACACACACACACACACACACAAACACACACCGCACACGCATGCACACACACACAGAGACACACACACCACGCAGCACACACACATATACAAACATGCACACGGCACACACACAGAAACACACGCACACACAGAAACACACACACACACACACAGAAAACGCACACACACACACACACACACACACACACACACACACAGAAACACACACAGAGAAACACACACACACACATGCAGACACACCCACACAGAGAAACACACACCCACACACACACACAGAAACACACACACACAGAGAAACACACACACGCACAGACACACACACACATACAAACATGCACACACACAGAAACACGCACAGACACACACACACACACACACACACACACACAGAAATACACACAAATGAGGCCTTATCTTAAGCTGACTTTTGGTGAATTTAGGAGAAATCTACAGACACAAACAGACATAGTGTAGTAAAATAATTATTTTCTTTAGGGCTGCACAATTATTCGCAATATTATCCAAATCGCATTATGGACTAACCAAATATCCAAATCATAGGGGCACAATATTTAATAATAAAAGGCAAAATATGTGTCAACCCATTCTGAGTGAAGTATTGTGGTGCTGCAGAGACAGATCCTATCCTACAGACACAAAATAAATCTTAGTTTGGAACTGATCCTCATTTACATTTCTTTTAATTTTAATATTTTTCAATGAAAATGAGAATAACGATACAAAAATGATCATTCCCTTCAATATCGTGAATCATATCGCAATAATATAGACTACAAATCTAGACGCCCCCTAGTGGCAGCTAATGTAATTTGCAGCCAGGGTCAGTCTAGGAACTCTACGTTGGCTTGCGAGCTGGAAAAACTAAGCTCTAGTCGGGCCAATCACATCGTGTATAGAGGCGGTGGGCGGGGCTTATGGCTGCTGCTGCTGCTGCGTGAACAGCGGTCTTCTGGAAGACTTGGAGTTCAGCTTTTCTTTGAGAAAAGGCACTGAAGTCATTCTTAAAAAACGAAGATGTGTTCGGAGTTTAAAGTTTAATCTATCAACTAGCGTTGCTCTGATTGGTTGGAGCGCTAGCCTATTGTGTGCAGAGGGAATTTGAAAGACAACTGTTGGTCCCGCCCGTCGGGTTGAGCCCTGACCAATGGGGAGTTCCCAGACCCAACATCTGGATGTGGGTCTGGCTGGTCAGGCTACAATATAAAGCTAATTACATGTGTGTCCTGATATTGTGCAGCCCTAGTTGTCTTTCCACCAGTCTGAAAGAAGACCAAAATGGAAGATAAAAAGGGTCCTCTCACTGTCGCACTGCATCCTGGTCTTGAAGGTGAACTGCTCCTGAGTGCTGTTCCCTGTGGCGGCGTCTTTTGGTTTGAACTGGTCGAATCCGTACTGAAGGAAGACCTGGTCTCGGATGTCCTGAAACTTGCTGCTGACGCTGCGAGCCTCCGACTGGAACTCTGGTTCGTCATCCTGAAGAAGAAGAAGAAGAAGAAGAAGAAGAAGAAGAAGAAGAAGAAAGAGGCGCGTATACTGCTGCTGTCGCCGTGGTGTAGTCTGGTGTTTTGTAGCGAGTCTTTTCCCTCACAGCATTAGGCCGACTGCGTGGCGTCTGCATGTCAGCTGCGTGGCATGAGCGTGTCACGCTATCATGACACGCTATCATGTTATATCATGTCATTTCTGTTGACATGAAGCCCTACAAAAGTCATCAAAAGAGTTCCTTTAGCCATCGTAGAATTTAGCAAATCAAGAAAAACAGCCTGTTTCTCAGCCTGAATATGAAAACTCTCTCTCTGCTTCTTCTTCTGGGGGAATTTCTGAGTCTCAGAGTCGGCAAATCTGCCCAAATTCTACTCTGAATGTCACGTAATTGCAGTTTAAAAAAACACTTTCCTGTGTTTTTGGTTTGGCGCACAACTAGGAGGGCCAAAATGTCATTGTGAACCTAAATTATATATACGGGCCGGATCTAAATCTGCAAAGGGCCAGATTTGGCCCGCGGGCCTTGAGTTTGACACATGTGGCGTAAAGCATGAGCCTCATCTGGCTCATTTCCTGTAGTTTCTGTAACGTTAACGTCAGCTGCAGCCTTAGGGCCAGGCTTACCGAAACACTGGGAGAGAGTGGAGTTTAAAATCAGTAGACGGTCCCTAAGCACTCGTCTTACTGCCGTCTCAACACCGGAACTAAACACAGCTGAATTAGCACGACTTTTATGCATTTCTTTCACATCTACTGCAGTCAGATTCCCTGTGTTCACTCAGAAGAAATCCCTTCACATGGGTAGGAACATGTACTGACATCTCCAACATGTTAGGAGGCTGAAAGCAGGTTTAAAACCTGCCCTGTTTCAGCCTCCTGGGTGCTAACGCTAGCAGGAGGATAACACGCTGTAGGCAGTGTCACCGCCCAATGTGAGTCAGAGCATGCTCAGATTTAAACTGTTTACTCCATAACGTGTCTTACCGAAATTTGTGAAATCCATAAAATAATTAACTTTTCTCTTTACATACAAGAACAGAAGATAGAAATCATTTCAAAAACGTTGTAGCTATCTATGATTGTTTGATTGCTAACGTTAGCTCATAGACGAGGGGTCTCCAACCTTTTCTAAACTGAGAGCTACTTCCTGGGTACTGAGTCATAGGAAGGGCTACCAGTTTGATACACTCTTCTGAAATAACACGTGCTCAGTTTGCCTTTAGTTATATATGATTATTAATGATTAATGATAGTTATAAGTATGATTATTAATAGTTATATATGATTATTAATGATTAATGATAGTAATATATGATTATTAATGATTAATGATAGTTATATATGGTTATTAATGATAGTTATATATGATTATTAATGATTAATGAAAGTTATATATGATTAATGATAGTTATATATGATTATTAATAGTTATATATGATTATTAATGATTAATGATAGTAATATATTATTAATGATTAATGATAGTTATATATGGTTATTAATAATAGTTATATATGATTATTAATGATTAATGATAGTAATATATGATTATTAATGATTAATGATAGTTATACATGTTATTAATGATAGTTATATATGATTATTAATGATTAATGATAGTAATATATGATTATTAATGATGATAGTAATATGATTAATAATATGTTTATTATATGTTGTGTGTTTATAAGTATTTAGTATGATAGTATATATGATTATAATTAATATGATTAAAGTTATATAATGATTAATGATAGTATATATGATTATTAATGATTAATGATAGTATATATGTTATTAAATAGTTATAGTTTAATAGTTATATATGATTATTAATGATTAATGATGTTATATATATATATAGATAGTAATATATGATTATTAATGATTAATGATAGTTATATATGTTATTAATGATAGTTATATATGATTATTATGATTAATGATAGTAATATATGATTATTAATGATTAATGATAGTTATATATGATTATTAATGAATGATAGTTATATATGATTATTAATGATTAATGATAGTAATATATGATTATTAATGATTATGATAGTTATATATGATTATTAATGATTAATGATAGTAATGGATTATGTATGTATATTTTAATGAAGTATATATGTTATTAATGATTAATGATAGTAATATATGATTATTAATGATGATGATAGTTATATATGATTATTAATAGTTATAGATTATTAATGATTAAGATAGTAATATATGATTATTAATGATAGTTATATATGATTATTAATAGTTATATATGATTATTAATGATTAATGATAGTAATATATGATTATTATATTTTAGATTAATGATAGTAATATATGATTATTAGTTATATATGATTATTAATGATTAATGATAGTAAATATGTTATTATGATTAATGATAGTTATATATGATTATTAATAGTTAATGATTATAATGATATAGTATATATGTTATTAATGATTAATGATAGTTATATATGCTTCTTAATAGTTATATATGAATTAATTAATGATAGTATATATGATTATTAATGATTAATGATAGTATATATGATTATTATTGATTAATGATAGTATATATGATTATTAATGATTAATGATAGTTATGATTATTAATGATTAATGATAGTTATAAGATTATTAATATTATGTTATTATATAATTATATTTTATTATATATTTTGTTTTTTAATGTTTATTAATTAATATATGTAAATTTAATTATTAGATTGTAGTATTATTGATTTGTTTATTAATGTATTTAATGTATAATATTAATAAATTTAATGTATATATGAATAAGATTAAGATAGTTTAATTATTTTAATATAAATATTAGTAATATGATTATTAATGATTAATGATAGTTATGTAAGGGTTAATGAGGTGTCCATTGTCAGGTAATGACTACGGGTGAACCGTCCACGAAGTCCATACTACCTGACAATGGACACCTTGAAGGGCATTAACCGCTTATACCATGGTCACTTACCATATATAACATATTTTTTAAAACATTACTTCATATTTTAATTAGTTTTACAATCGAAATCTAAAGTTTATCCAAAAAAAACAATAACCCGTTTCCTGGTTTACGTCCTGATCTGGTTTGACTAATACCTGGAACAATCATTCCCATCCATCAGGTTCTTATGCAATGCAAAGTGTTTTTTCTCCTCCCAGGAATTAGGAAGAACCTTAGATACGACTTGCCTCCCTTAGCAACCGGAGATATTTATATAGTCCGGCTCAGCTGATAGAACCCTTCAGTTAGCTGCAGCGGCAAAGCTAACGCTATGCTAGCAAGATCCAAAGTCAATAACATTGTGTACAGTTGGTAATCATAAAAATAATTTGACAGTATATTGAACAACAAGACAAGCTAGCTATCCAGCCATGTCATTGTCCCCAAAACAATATAACGACTTTTACGAAATTTGATCCACGATGTGTAACGTTACTTGTCCGGGTGGCGCGCGGAGCCTGAAGCAGCGAACTGAACAGTGAACGGGATGAGATAACGTTATTGCGCGTGAAACAAAGTCAGTCCAGAGGGCCAGTAGAACTGACTTCTTGCAGCCTGTGTGTTTTAGCGCCATCCTGTGGTGTTCAGAGGACGATTTGGAAATAATAAATCCACATTTCCTTTTTGATTTAATGTAGCGCATTCATACAAAACAGTAAACAGTCAGTTTCACCGAACTCCTTTAGTAGGTGTCCTACATCACTTTTTAATGGACACCCTGCAGCCAATCAGAATGGAGTATTCACCCAGACCATGGTATAAATATGATTATTAATAGTTATATATGATTATTAATGATTAATGATAGTAATATATGATTATTAATGATTAATGATAGTTCTATATGATTATTAATGATTAATGATAGTTATATATGATTATTAATAGTTATATATGATTATTAATGATAGTAATATATGATTATTAATGATTAATGATAGTTATATATGGTTATTAATGATTAATGATAGTAATATATGATTATTAATGATTAATGATAGTTATATATGATTATTAATAGTTATATATGATTATTAATGATTAATGATAGTAATATATGATTATTAATGATTAATGATAGTTATATATGGTTATTAATGATAGTTATATATGATTATTAATGATTAATGATAGTAATATATGATTATTAATGATTAATGATAGTTATATATGATTATTAATGATTAATGATAGTAATATATGATTATTAATGATTAATGATAGTTATATATGTTATTAATGATTAATGATAGTTATATATGATGATTATTAATAGTTATACATTATTATTAATGATTAATGATGCTCATCTATGTGGAGACACTGGTCATGTTAATGATTTCTCCCAATAATTATCAACAATGACTTAACAAGGTGGGAAACAGATAATATCTATATTCAATTTTCATTTTGAGAACAGGCCTGAGGGCTCCTCATGTGGTCCTTGGGGGGCCACCTGGTGCCCGCGGGCCCCGTGTTGGTGACCCCTGGCGTAGACCGTTAGCATCTTGGAGGCTACTAGTCGCACAGTGACGCACGCGCGACTCAAATCTGCGCTCGACTCACATCAGGCAGAGACAGCAGCACCGATTATTTCCGTTTTTCTCGCTACTGACAGCACTCAGTTCCAGCAGCTAGCGTAGCGGTTAGCTTCTCACCATGAGCTCCTGTGTGATGGCGATGAACGGGCTGATGGCGTGTCGCCATAGCAACTTGCTGTGATGAACCTGCAGGTCCAGATTACAGCTCAGAGACAGAGCAGCCGTCTCCACGTTACGCTGGATGTTAAAAACTGGACCTGACACACACACACACACACACACAACAAAAAAAACACACAAAAAAAAACACACAACACACACACAGACAGACAGACAGACAGACAGACAGACAGACAGACAGACAGACAGACAGACACACACACACACACACACACACCAGAAACACAGAACACACACACACACACACACACACACACACACACACATACACACACAGACACGCACAGTTGTGTTTGTGAGATTAATGGAGTGTGCACACACAGACACACATGTCGTCTGTCTGTCTGTCTGTCTGTCTGTCTGTGTGTGTGTGTGTGTGTGTAGGTGTGTGTGTGTGTGTCTGTGTGTGTGTGTGTGTAGGTGTGTGTGTGTGTGTGTGTGTGTAGGTGTGCGTAGGTGTAGGTGTGTGTGTAGGAGGGTGTAGGCTGTGTGTGTGTGTGTGTGTGTATGTGTGTGTGTGTGTGTGTGTGTGTGTGTGTGCGTGTGTGTCTGTGTGTGCGTTACCGCTGTAGAGCACCGACAGGATGAAGAGCATCAGGTAGGCTTGGCCGCGGGAGCCGAGGATGCTGGGAAACATGAGGAGGGCCGAACACCTGGCGGACGACGACAACGCTCCGCAGACGGGCGCACACAGCTGGACACACACACACACACACACACACACACACACACACACACACACACACACACACACACACACACACACACACACACACACACACACACACACACGTTCATTACAGCCAGATGTTTCTTTATTATTCCAAACACAGACTGATGAAATGTTGGGTCTCCTCACCGATGAAGACCGCTGCTGCCACCGGCATCAGGTCAGAGGTCAGAGGGAGGCTGTTGGAGACGGCCAGGAACACCACTGAGGGAGGGAAACAGAGACAGTATATATATATAAACTGGACCAGCAGACCCCGAGTCTCTGTCTGAGACCAGTGAAGGATATCAGAAGTCTCTTTCCCGGTGCTGGCTGAGCGTTACTGAGCAGCCTCCAACTGAGCTTGAAGACGTAGATGTGACGTGAGCAACCTGTCTGAAAGTGTGAAGTCTTCTGGTAGCTGTGCCGAGAGAAATCTCAATCATTCCCAATCTTACAGACGGGAGAGTAGGTATATGTAAGGAGATAACATACACAGGCTAATTACTGATCACTAACATGCTAGTTAACATTAGTCATTACTGATCACTAACATGCTAGTTAACATTAGTAATTACTGATCACTAACATGCTAGTTAACATTAGTAATTACTGATCACTAACATGCTAGTTAACATTAGTCATTACTGATCACTAACATGCTAGTTAACATTAGTAATTACTGATCACTAACATGCTAGTTAACATTAGTCATTAAACCTAAACAGATAATGGAAGTCCAAACTGCCTGTGAGCTTCTCCTGTACTATACGGTAATTCCTCTACTGTGTGACAGTAAGTCTCTTGGTTATGACCCAATCGTCATTGGTTATGACCTGTTTTTATAAAAGCGTCTGCTACGGAGCCATAACGTGAGGTACAAGGTAATGGAGCCTTTTATACATTGTCGTGTTTCTTTAGAAATAAACAACGGACAAATAGAGTCTTTAAACTCTTCAGATGTAAAGTTATTCTCTGTCAAAGTGACGTCAGAATGAATGGGAGCCAATGGGATGCTAACGAGAGGTGATGGCTTGGTAGCATCAGAATGGCGCCATAGGAGGTTCCAGTTCTGAGAAACAAAAGTCAAAATATTTTGAGGGAAAAAAAGTCAAAATAATTTCAGAACAGAAATCCATAATAGCTACTATTACTATGTTCGAGCCGAAGAGGATTTCATGAAGGTGCTTAACATTAGTTTAATGTTAATGTAAGTATCTCTTTATATATTCTGTCTGTTAACAGGATGAAACCTGCTGTGAATATAAGAACCATAAAAGAGTTTCACACGATTATATATTATGTAATAATTTAAAGTCTTTTATTTTCTCCGGGCCTCCCAAGTCTCAGATTAAAACTATGAAATGTGATCGTGTTAAATATTTATTGTTTTCATTTATTAAGAATAAAAATCACCGCTGTCTTCTAAGATGTTTCAATTGTGTTTTATTGATGATGAATAATAAATATTTTGAATTTTTTACTAAAAATATTTAGATTTTTTTGATGATGAGATCATTTCTGATTAATCTGGTCAAAATTCAAAATATTTTTTTATTTATTTGTTACAACCACAATCACACACAGTACAATGTGCAGTCAGATTCATTGTGTTGTGTAACAGTTAAGATCTTTACTGGCAGTGTCTCAGTTGTTTTAGTGAGTAACCAACTCGAGTACTCTAGCTACATAATTCAATGTGAGAACACAAATATTGAAATTACATAAAATGCCCTTTCCTTGTAGCCGTGATAAATTAGCCTGAAGCTAACGTTACCTGTTCAGGTGGAAATTAGCCAACTAGGCGTCCTTTTGGACTCTAAGCTGTCTCCATCTCCAAGTCAAAATATTAAGACTTTTTTTCTCAAATTATTTAGACTTTTTTTGCTCAAAATATTTAGTAATAGTAATATAATGACGTAGGGATTCTTCACTCATTCTGCGCAAAAACAAATGCCTTTTTTAATTTTTCTCAGGCAATAATTTATCCCGAAATGAACTCACACATATTGTCAGAGAAGCTTTAGTCTCTGATTTCAAATACATCTCCAATATCTACCTACTGTTAGAAACATGCCAGGTTTTTTTTATGTCTGGTAGATCTAGTTTGTTACACTGGACCAGTGTACACTAGTGTCCGTACTTAGTTATACCATGGTCTGGGTGAATACTTGATTCTGATTGGCTGCAGGGTGTCCATTAAAAAGTGATGTAGGACACCTACTAAAGGAGTTCGGTGAAACTGACTGTTTACTGTTCTATATGAATGCCCTACATTAAATCAATAAGGAAATGTGGATTTATTATTTCCAACTCGTCCTCTGAACACCACAGGATGGCGCTAAAACACACAGGCTTCTATCAGCTGAGCGGACTATATAAATATCTCCGGTTGCTAAGGGAGGCAAGTCGTATCTAAGATTCTTCCTAATTCCTGGTGGAGTGAACAACGTTTGCATTGCATAAAAACCTGATGGATGGGAATGATTGTTCCAGGTATTAGTCAAACCGTCAGGCGTAACCAGGGAAACGGAGTTATTGTTTGGATAAACTTTAGATTTCGATTGTAAAACTAATTAAAATATGAACTAATGTTTTAAAAATATGTTATTTGGCAAGTGACCATGGTATAAGCGGGTTAATGCCCTTCAAGGTGTCCATTGTCAGGTAGTAATGGACTTTGGGGTCGGACGGTTCACGCCACGCCGTCGTCCATTAATACCTGACAATGGACACCTCGTCGGGCATTAACCCTTACGTAAACAACACAATATTAATCCACATTAACATCCCCACTATAATATGCACTTTAAGAGAATTTCTGTTTGACTAATTGCTAATTTAACTCCCTTTTTAAAACTGACCTCACTTGTAATCTGTGTTTAATGCAATGGTAATATGTTCCAGTTTGTCATTGCTCTATACATTACAGAAGGGCTATAGTCAAGACCACCTTTGTCGAGTCCAAGATCAGGACTAGTCAAGACCGAGTCCAAAAAGGTTTGAGTCGGAGTCAAGACCGAGTCCAGGACAGAAAAAAATAATGGCCAGGATCTCCGACGATATGTGAGTCTCCATTTTAAACATCACTGCAGGTTGACTGCTTTTAGCAGCAGAGGTTGATTCCGGGCAACAATACTGTCGTGGTTGGCTCGCCGAAACTCTACTGCCGAAGTTGCTGGCTGGCTCGGCAACGTTAGCTAATGTCCAATAGCATGCGTACAGGCTAACTATAGCCAGTTAGCTTTGTGTGTAACGTAATACAAACCCACCCATCTTGTGGGAGCAAAGCTTAATATTTCATTCAATAAAAGTATGGTACAAAAAGAGCACTAACACCACAGGTCTTATGTTGACAATTAGGACACAGATATAGGAAACTCCGAAGGCAGTCATAATATTTACCTAGCAGGCTAGGCTAACGCTGTTGCGCTAACGTTAGCAAATGTCGGCGTAGCGTTAGCTAGCTGTCTAAACTTGTGAAAAGCCGAACAACATCCCCATCCAAGCTGTGTTTCACTTTCCTAAGTCAAGACCAAAAGCCATATTTGGCAAGACCAGGGGCAGAGACCGAGACAAGTCCGAGACCATAGAAAAACCGACTCAAGTCCGGTCTTGGAAGGTAGGTTGGAAGGACAGTTTTCTTTATGGCATTAGTTTTAGGTAAAGGTAGGGTGAAGCGTCTCAGGAAGGCTTGCCTAGTGGTGTGATAGTGTCTGTCACGTGTTAATGTCAAAGGTCATCATGTGACGTGGGGTGGAATTAATTTCATCATTCTATTTGCCAAATTATATATTCACAAGCAGACATCTTCTAATTAATATTACCTAATGTTGTATCTTTTCTCATAGAACTAAAATCTCTACTCATGTCACTTAGATTGTTAACCCTTGTGTTGACTTCGGGTCAAATTGACCCATTTAATATCAGAAAATATGGGACGTAGAAATAAGCACTGAAAATGAAGAAACATTTTACAATTTAAAACGTTGGAAAAAGCAAAAACAAACTGTGAAAAAAAGGTTGACCGGAAGACTGCACCAACAAAACAAGTATTAAACTTGTAGAAACTGTAGAGCTTTTTTCCCCTGAAACCTCTGCCTAACTGCAAATGCTGGAAGTTTAGCATCCACATTAAAATGGACTAACTACCACCAAAGCGCAAGGGAGGTGCAGAGAAATTACGGGAGAAAAAGATTAAGAATCTACAGGCAGATGCCTCAAAATGTGCCAAATTTCTGACATGTTTGGGGCTGTAGTAGCTGCTTCAACATCAGCATTACCTGAAGTAGTGGAAGGAGGGGAGGTGGCTGGCTACACAGAGAAGCAGAAACAGCATAATGACAGAGAAGAAGCCGAGGAGGAGGAGAGTGACCATGACAGGGCCATGGGAGAGAGTGAGGAAAAGATGGAAGAGAGAGTAGAAGACAACATGGCAAGGAGTAGGCAAATTAATAGGGACTCTCAGGAAAGGACGGAGGGTGTGGGTGTGTGTTTGTGTGTGTGTTTGTGTGTGTGTGTGTGTGTGTGTGTGTGTGCGTGTGTGATGTGCGCCTCATGTCATAACGACAACAAGCAGTTTGGCTGTAACATTAAAGTTAGTGGCTGACAGGTAACCTAACTGTTTAAGCTTACATTGAAAATGCTAGCAGTTAGCCTGTTGGGTAGCTGAAAAGTCTGTGTGATCTATAAAATCAGTGTTGATACAAGCATCAGTGTTCCTTGAATGGCTTGATTAGCTTCTCTTGTATTGGTGCTCTTTTTTCAGAGCGTATACTACTCTAAGCTTTATTGTAGCTTTTAGGAAGGGTTATGGTTATTGTATTTAGCAGACAAAGTGACAAAATATGTATCTTACAATAGTTAAAATAAACAGTAAACTGTTTTTAAAAGTTGCTAAGCTAATATTAAGCAAAATAGTAATAATAACAGCTAGAAAATTCCGCAAGAAATTTCGACAGTGTGCCTACTACTTGGTGCACATCCGAATAACACTAGCTAACAGTAAATCTGCTGTCTGACATGGCCTGTAAAGTGAGGACAACACGGCCTAAAGTAAAGAGTCTCCATGATAGGTTTGTGTGTCAGAACTTGTTGCTATGGTGATTTCTACAGTGAGGGAGTAGAGGAGGGAGGGCCAGACAGTATCTTCCATGGGTCAAACATATCCATGTAATGATAATTATACCTCTTAAGTTTGTTCTGTAATTAAAAATCCTTGGGTCCAAACGGCAAAATATTATCATTACAAGAGAGATAGAAATCTGGCGAACGCATTGATGTGGTTTTTATGTTTGTGGTGTCAAATATATGCGACACAGAGCAGGTAACACACAGGGAACCATCTGCGTCCTTCCAGATAATTTGTTTCATTGTTTCTATCAGCAGTTGGTATGAACAGAGCCAAAAGTTTAAGTCCAGTGAATTTCATGGTAACATGTCTGCGACCGGCACAAGATTTCCTACATTTTGACCAAACCTGATGTATGAAGGCGGAAAACTGTAGGGGAGAGAGCAATTTCTTTGTAAAATTTTCAGAGAATTGTACTACAGCTTCACCCTCTGTCCTCCCCTCTAACTCTCAACATTCTGTCCCCATACACACACACATTGGAAAATCTGAAACAGTCTGAAAACTAGACGATACATAAACTGTGATTTGGTAGAAACCGTGCCAGAATGCCCATTCATCCCAATAAAGGTCAAAGTCTTGTTTTCGGTTTAAACCTTTAATTATTTTTCTACATTAAAGTATGGCGATACAGTAAGGCCCCAAATAGGGGTTGGTTTGAGCTATGTTAAGCAATTTCCTCGAAGATTTCCCATTAAAGTCTATGGGAAAATTTCACGCAGTTTTTTGCCGATTTCATGAAAACCGCACGGCAAATCTCTTAGAAAAGTCATAGCACACCATTCCCGATCATTGCACACGTTTTGATGTATTTATGTGCATGTGTTGGCAACGCTCCTTGACTAGTAGCAGGACAAAAATGTGGCGGAATAAGTATGCAGGATAATAGTCATTCTGCTGATTGCTGCTATTGCAGCACATCGGCACACTGAATAATGGCAATACAATATCAAATATGAATAATAACAAAAAAATAAACAAATACCATAAATATACAAATCATAACTCAAAGAATGAATTAATTATTTAAGCGTAAGATCAACAGATAAGTCTTGAGACCGCTCTTGAAAGTTCCAAATCACACGAACGCAGAACACTGGGCAACTCATATCATATAATGCACGCATATTTTAAGAGGCCTGTCTGCAGGGAATGTGTCTGACCAATTACAGTGGGTGTCAGCTGCTGGGCCAAAAATACCAGGGCCAATCTTTTGTCCCAGTCCAGCCCTGTGTTGGATTTTAAACTCAGTCGTTTACAGAGAAAATAACAAAGGGGATAAAATGGCATCTTGTTATGCACCTGTATTCAGAGTTCTTATCTCTGACACCTTTTACACACATTCTAGGATTGTGAGATTATTACACTGAAATTTAAGGGTTTTATGACAGTTTAGTTTGATAACTTTCAGTTGATTTTAAACTAGCAAAATGAAAATTTAAGAGACTTTGAGTAAAAGTCAGAGACGTATGGAGACATCAACAAAACCTGAGGAGCCAAAAAGTATTTTACAAATAGAAATGTCATGTTTTCTGATGTAGAGGACGTTTTAACTGAGGTGTCATTTAAAATGAGGAAACAAAGTCCAAAGTCAAGGTGCCACTCCTCATCCTGGCAGGAATCAAAGCTTGATAACCCCTCCCTTTATTGTATAATGACAATAAAGCTGAACCTTGAACCTGGATCCCTTGATAAGACAGTCACACATACTGTAAGTCACAGTCAGACAGTCGTCACTGAGAGGTGAAATGGCGCAGAAAGGAGTTCAGCTGAACCGGGAAACCTTCTCTTGTTCCATCTGTCTAGATCTACTGAAGGATCCGGTGACTATTCCCTGTGGACACAGCTACTGCATGAACTGTATTAAAAGCCACTGGGATGAAGAGGATCATAAGTACAGCTACAGCTGCCCTCAGTGCAGGAAGACGTTCACACCAAGGCCTGTCCTGTTGAAAAGCACCATGTTAGCAGATTTAGTGGAGGAGCTGAGGAAGACTGGACTCCAAGCTGCTCCTGCTGATCACTGCTATGCTGGAGCTGAAGATGTGGCCTGTGATGTCTGCACTGGGAGGAAACTCAAAGCACACAAGTCCTGTCTGCAATGTCTGGCTTCTTTCTGTGAGCAACACCTTCAGCTTCATTATGAATCAGCTCCATACAAGAAACACAAGCTGGTGGAGCCGTCCAAGAAGTTCCAGGAGAACGTCTGCTCTCGTCATGATGAGGTGATGAAGATTTTCTGCCGTACTGATCAGCAGCTTATCTGTTATCTCTGCTTAATGGAGGAACATAAAGGCCACGACACAGTCTCAGCTGCAGCAGAAAGGACTGAGAGGCAGAAAAGGCTCGAGGGGAGTCGACAAAACATCCAGCGGAGAATCCAGGACAGAGAGAAAGATGTGAAGCTGCTTCAACAGGAGGTGGAGGCCATCAATCGCTCTGCTGTTAAAGCAGTGGAGGACAGCAAGAAGATTTTCACTGAGCTGATCCGTCTCATAGAGAAAAGAAGCTCTGATGTGAAGCAGCAGGTCAGATCCCAGCAGAAAAGTGAAGTGAGTCGAGTCAAAGAGCTTCAGGAGAAGCTGGAGCAGGAGATCACTGAGCTGAAGAGGAAAGACGCTGAGCTGAAGAAGCTCTCACACACAGAGGATCTCAACCAGTTTCTACACAACTACCCCTCACTGTCACCACTCAGCCAATCAGCATCCAGCATCCATATCCATCCTCTGAGCTGCTTTGAGGACGTGACAGCGGCCGTGTCAGAAGTCAGAGATAAACTACAGGACGTTCTGAGAGAGAAGTGGACAAACGTCTCACTGACAGGGACTGAAGTGGACATTATACCGATAGAACCTGATCCCAAGACCAGAGCTGGATTCTTAAAATATTCACGTGAAATCACACTGGATCCAAACACAGCACACACACATCTGGTATTATCTGAGGGGAACAGGAAAGCAACATACATGTGGGAACAAGAGTCTTATTCTCGTCACCCAGACAGATTCACTGGTTGGTATCTGCAGGTCCTGAGTAGAGAGAGTCTGACTGGACGTTGTTTCTGGGAGGTGGAGAAGAGAGGAGGAGTTCATGTAGCAGTCGCATACAAGAATATCAGCAGAGCAGGGAGGTCGCATGAATGTGGATTTGGATTCAATGACAAATCTTGGGCGTTATATTGTTACAACAACGGTTATACATCTTGGTACAACAATGTCCAAACTCCTGTCTCAGGTCCTGAGTCCTCCAGAGTAGGAGTGTACCTGGATCACAGTGCAGGTATTCTGTCCTTCTACAGCGTCTCTGAAACCATGACTCTCCTCCACAGAGTCCAGACCACATTAACTCAGCCGCTCTATGCTGGACTTCAGGTTTATGGTTGTTATGGAGACTCTGCTGAGTTGTGTAAACTGAAATAGACAGAAGTCATGTAAGGGTTAAATTCTGTGTTTTAACTCTTCGACTTATTTAGTCTCCATGTTTGTTGCTGAGAGCTGATTGATGTGACATTCTATTTTTTAATATTTTTTTGGTCCTTTTCCGCCTTTTATTTATTTTGATAGGACAGCTAGGTGAGAGAGAGGGAAGACATGCAGGAAATCGTCACAGGTCGGACTCGAACCCTGGACCTCTGACTCGAGGCTTAAACATCTCAGTATATGTGCGCCTGCTCTACCCACTGAGCCAACCTGGCCACTTTAACATTTTTTTTCAATGTTTTTGATGATTTTTATGTGTACACGTTTTTGTAGCATTTTTCTTATTTTTTTTTGCGGCATTGATTTGCTTTTCTCAACGTTTTTGTAAATTAGTTTGATGTTTTTTTGGTTGTATTGACGTTTTAGAAATGATGAGATGTTTTTTGTTTGTTGAGAAAATCATTCGGGGAGCCCCAGAAGCTCTCAATGTGCTCAGTAGAGATCTGTTATTTTACCTTTGATTGTTGAAACAGGACGATATGTTAAAAAACATCTTTACCGAAATGATCTGTAGAGATTAGCTGTTGTTTGTTATTCATGTATTTCTCCACGTTATGTATTTGCGGGACAGGAAGATGTCTGTTAAATAGCGGTGACTTGTAATCCCATGTGGGACGGGCCAAATGTTTGTTGTGACACAGAAATCAAATTGAACTAAAAGTGTATATAGTTTCTCTTCCACTGCATGGCTCTGAAGAGAGAAAGCACCAGACCTCCTTTATCCTACACACATTGTTCTCTTTGTGGACATTTGTAAAGAAATCTAGATTTACATTTATTTGTTTGGCGGACCAAATGTTATCATAATCATAATCAAAAAGTCATTCTTCTCTTTTACATAGCTGAGATTCTGGTTCTGTGTGGATGAAGTGAATGTGTTGATGAAATCATTGAACAAGAGTCTTTGAACAGACTTTATGACTGAATAAACTAACATGAACAAAGCATTTTCTTCCGGTCTTCATTCCAGGGTTTCATACAAAGCTGACGGAGAAAATGTGAAACTGATATGAGAGTATAACTGAGGTACTTTTCCTCCTGAAACACCACAAAGTACAGTGTTCATGTTTAGAGTCAGTCAGTCTCGGTCCTTTCAACTTTCCTCACTAAAACTGCTCCGTCACAGAGAAATGAGCAGAGTTTTCTATCACTTGTTCACAGCGTTTAAGTAGTGTGTGTTAAAGGAATAAAAAGAAGGTTTATCATGGCTGTACTAACCAGTCCCTCCAGAAAAACGTGATTATGCGATCGCATAATTCAACGCATAATCAGCCAAAGTCCGCATAGTGATGCGGGGGGGCCGCACTTTCACTGCATAAATTGCCGATTTCCGCGCAAAATATGCGGGGCTTGCATGATGTCATAATCCCCCTATTTTCGTTGCAAAAAAGTCCCGTAATATACAGTACAGGCCAAAAGTTTGGACACACCTTCTCATTCAATGTGTTTCTTTATTTTCATGACTATTTACATTGTAGATTCTCACTGAAGGCATCAAAACTATGAATGAACACATATGGAATTATGTACTTCACATAAAAGTGTGAAATAACTGAAAACATGTCTTATATTTTAGATTCTTCAAAGTAGCCACCCTTTGCTTTTTTTGATAACTCTGCAAACCCTTGGTGTTCTCTCAATGAGCTTCATGAGGTAGTCACCTGAAATGGTTTTACCTTCACAGGTGTGCTTTGTCAGGGTTAATTAGTGGAAGATTTTCCCTTATTAATAAAAAACAAAGGGTGGCTACTTTGAGGAATCTAAAATATAAGACATGTTTTCAGTTATTTCACACTTTTTTGTTAAGTACATAATTCCATATGTGTTCATTCATAGTTTTGATGCCTTCAATGAGAATCTACAATGTAAATAGTCATGAAAATAAAAAGGAAACGCATTGAATGAGAAGGTGTGTCCAAACTTTTGGCCTGTACTGTATTTTAGCAGAAAGTTGAAAAATTTTGCGTTTACTTCACACAAGAGCAGCCATTTTCCCCTGTTGCCATGGGAACGTTATGAAGTGACGTAATTACGCGACGTGAACATCATCAAACAGCAGGGTGTCGGTGTGTGTTTTTTTCATCAAACTGCAGTTTTTACAAATTTCATTGCATAAAATTGCATGAATATTATATAGAGCATATTCCATCAGCATTTTTTAAGAAAACATGGCGCATAATCAAGGATATTTGCCCCGCAACAATCACAAAAAAACTCTGCATCTTTCTGGAAGGATTGATTTATAACTCTTATAAATGTAAATGAGCGCTGTACACACCCAAATCAAGACTACAAATGTATAATGCTGCAATCGGTGTACCAAGACAAGTAGGGCTGGATGATTAATCAAAACCGAAATTCAGAGCCTATAACCAACGTAATTTTACCAAGTCGGTTATTTCGGTCTTTTAATCCTATTAATATTTCCACGGCCGCCCACTGTGTGTTAATGTACTTTCCCCTTAAAACATATTACGGCCGCCGCGTGTGTAGTTGTGGTGGCAAATTTTATTTTAACCATTTGTTTGATGATTGTTTTATAACGCCACAAGATTTAGCTTCTTCATGTGTAGATTCAAAAGGCTCCAAGTGAAATAGCTGGCAACCGTGAACTTTCAGCCTAGTAGAGCTTTTCCTTTAAGGAACTCCAGCTTCTCATTTGTTTTTGCTTTTAGCAGATAAAGTGAAGAAGGCCATAGAACTGTCTGAACCTTCTGCCTCCTGAGATAAACTGTTGTTTAGGCTAATGAAAAGAACAGGAGCAAAGGGGAAGGTGATCAACTTTGGCCATGCTAGAAGATACGTTTAGAGGGGTGGCTTAACAGAGGTTTTCACTATATGATGTGTGGATTTTTAGACTTTAGGTTAGAAAGACATTTTCAGTTGTGCTGCGTGTACCTTTGAAACTGTGTTTTCTCCATTTGCAAATGTAAATAAATACTCAAAGTTGGTTTAATTCTCAAACGGTCGTTATTCGTTTTCATTTTGATCATTGATATTACTAAACGCTGCTGCTTCATAGGAAAACTTCCACAACATAGTCACGTGACTGCGCCCCCTCCAGTCTGCGACACTGAAGCAACATGGAGGAGAACTCAAACACAGAGTCAACTCAGCAACACGAGCCGGAGCCGCTCATACCCAAAAAACCAGGCAGTGTCCGTCGTTTGGACACATTTTGGTTTCAATAAAGACGACACCGAACAAACTCGAGTCAAATGCAAACACTGCAGAAAAACTGTTACAGCGACCAAAGGTAATACCAGCAATCTATTTCAACACCTGCAGCGCAATCACATCACCGAATATGAACAGAGAGAGGCTGACAATCGCCCGGCAACAAGCGCCTCCACAAAGCAGGTGTCGACAACACACGCATTTACAAATGCTACACGATATGAAAAGGATTCAAGAAAATGGAGAGAAATAACTGACGCCATTAGGGTAGGGTTCCACACAGCGAAATACCTCGCGAATTTCGGCCAGCGAAAGTTTGCCTCGGGGGGCGTGGTCGCGAAAACAACACGCAAGACCGCAACATGTTTTTAAATGTCCCGGGCTGTCAGAAGACAGGGCGGTAAAAATGCACAGCAGCAAACCATCGGTAAAGCGTTAGCTCATAAATGCTCTGATAACCTGGCTATGTAGCCTAGCTGCCTCGCTATGCTTACAATGAAATGCAATGTCCGAAAATGCAAGCGGTTGACCTCTCGGCTAGCTGAATAATTTTGAGTGTTTAAACTATCTCCAGTGGTCTATTTGGTGGGGTGTGTTCGCCCTGTTTAAGTTCGTGCGACATATAAACAACAATCCGTGTTGCTACAAGTGTCAATGTTCGCCAACAAAACATGTAATCAAACAAATGCACAAGTAGCCTAGCTAGCTAGCTACCTGGCTAGGCTACAATGAAATCCAATGTCCGAACATGCTAGCGATTAGCCTGTCGGCTAGCTGAAAAGTTTGAGTGTTTAAACTAACATATACAGTGATCTATTTAGCGGTGTATGTGCCCTAATTAAGTTCGTGTGTCATATAAAACACAATTCGTGTTGATAGAAGTACCGATGTTCGTGTAGAAACATTTTAATCACATCAAAATTTTCATGCTACGGCGCTGATGACCTCCGCCATCTTGGTCAGACTTTTTTTGTAACTCCCGCCTCCAAACACAAACACGCGGACCTGATTGGTTCTCGAGTGGTCCTCATTTGAATAAAGTTAAACTTTCGTCAACTTTATTTCGCATCCCCTCGGCGATTCGCTCTCATCTCGCTCAATCAGGGCGAATTTCGTCTCCATTCAACCTCAATGAGAGCAAAGCGAAATTTCGTTGTGTGGAAACCTACCGTTAGTTACTACATCGCGAAGGACATGGCTCCCATAGCTACGGTGGAGCACAGTGGGTTTAGACAACTCGTTAAAACACTCGACAGAAGATGCACTGTGCCATCGCGACACTATTTTTCCCAAATTGCGCTGCCCAACATGTACCAAAGATGTCGTAAAAAAGTAGCTGCCGAACTTCAGTCTGTTAAGCACTTTGCAGCCACATCTGATCTGTGATCAAGTAGGACGATGGACCCATGTTTGAGCCTTACATTGCACTACATTGACGATGACTGGAAGCTGCGCAACAGGTGCCTTGAGACAGCATATTTTCCAGTCGATCACACGTCAGATGAATATTTACCATAATTTTGTTTACAAAAAGAACTATTTTTAAAAGTTATTTATTTTCTAAATTTTTAGGAAACCTTTTTTTTTTTTTACATTAAAACTTAAAATTACTTTTTTATAAGAGGTTTTTATTTCATTGTAAAATCTACTGTTGTAGATTTCAGTTCGGTTGTTTGAAATATTTAATAAATAAGCATTAATTGCCATCTGTGTGTTGTTTCCTTATTTTAGAATCACAAAGATAAGATTATATGCACTCTTTCATTAGAAAAAATAACCGTGAACATATTTACAGTATAAGAAAAGAATTTTTTTTTTTTAAATAATCGTTCAATAATCGTAATCGAGGTAACTTGTTTGATTAATCGTGATTATGATTTTAGCCAAAATCGTCCAGCCCTAGAGACAAGTATTGTAGACTAGAGGGTGACAATTTTTCGGGTCATGTGATTCCTGCGGGAGTCCCGCGGTACGGGAGTCAATTTCACTGTCGGTAGCGTGTTCGAGAGGGATAGAGCAGAGAAATCAACGGGAGCGGGACAGAGATTAAATTAAAAAATGACGATGCAATGTGGTGAGTGGTCCCAAAGATTGGGAGGCATTTGGTTTTAGAAAAGAGAACCACTTAGAACTCACGATACGTTTGTTGATGGGGAATACTGGGACCCTACCTAACCCTAACCCCCCAGCAGGGAGAGACACACACACACACACACACACACACACACACACAGACACACATAATAATAATAATAATACATAAGTTTTATATAGTGCTTTACATGGAACTCAAAGACGCTTTACAAACAAAAGAAACAAACAAACAAACAAACAAACAAGATGAGTGTATTGTAAGTTTCTGATGTGTATGGGGAGTTCCAGAGGGGGGGGGGCAGCTATTGCAAAGGCTCGGTCCCCCAAAGTTCGGTGGGTTGATTTGGTGATGGGTTTGGAGGAGGTACAAGTCAGCTGAGCGAAGGCATCTGGAGGGGAGATGGTGCTGTAAGAGGTCTGTGAGGTACGGAGGGGCGATGGTGCTGTAAGAGGTCTGTGAGGTCGGGGGCAGGGTGTAAGAGGTTGTGAGATCTGGAGGCGGCGTGGTGCTGTAAGAGGTCTGTGAGGTTGGGGGCGATGGTGCTGTAAGAGGTCTGTGAGGTACGGAGGGGCGATGGTGCTGTAAGAGGTCTGTGAGGTACGGAGGGGCGATGGTGCTGTAAGAGGTCTGTGAGGTACGGAGGGGCGATGGTGCTGTAAGAGGTCTGTGAGGTCTGGAGGGGCGATGGTGCTGTAAGAGGTCTGTGAGGTCTGGAGGGGCGATGGTGCTGTAAGAGGTCTGTGAGGTCTGGAGGGGCGATGGTGCTGTAAGAGGTCTGTGAGGTCTGGAGGGGCGATGGTGCTGTAAGAGGTCTGTGAGGTCTGGAGGGGCGATGGTGCTGTAAGAGGTCTGTGAGGTCTGGAGGGGCGATGGTGCTGTAAGAGGTCTGTGAGGTCCGGAGGGGCGATGGTGCTGTAAGAGGTCTGTGAGGTCTGGAGGGGCCAGATTATTGAGAGCTTTGTAGGTGATGAGAAGAACTTTGTAATGGATGCGCTGTTGTACAGGGAGCCAGTGAAGCTGCTGAAGGACAGGGGTGATGTGTTGTCTGAACCGGTGTGGGTGAGGAGGCGAGCAGCAGGAGGCGAGCACCAGAGTTTTGAACGTATTGCAGTTTTTGTAAGACAGATGAAGGGAGACCATATAGGAGGCTGTTGCAGTAGTCAAGTCTTGATGTAATGAATGCATGGATGAGTTTCAGCAGCAGATGTCGAGAGGGTGGGGCGAAGACGAGCAATGTTACGTAGGTGGAAAAAGGCAGTTTTGGTGATATGACGGATATGGGGCTTAAAAGTGAGTGTGGGGTCAAAAATGAAACCAAGATTTCGGATCTGGAGTGAGGTGTTGACTGTATGTCCAGCGATGGAGAGAACGAAATCTTGGGAGGAGGCCTAGTAGTGATTTTGGACCAATGATGATGATTTCAGATTTGTTGTAGTTGAGATTAAAGGTGCAATATGTAATATTGTATGTAATACTGGCAGCTAGCGGTTAAAATAGTTACTGCACTACCAATTCAAAATACTGGAGAGTCGTCTCCCCCGCCCCCTCCTGCCCAGACTCGAAGTTCACGGGGGTTGCCAGGCTGAGACCGCAGCATTCACAACGATAGACGCTTTTCTCACATAGCCAGACATTACTCCACAGCACAGCAGAGTAGCTAACGGTAGATGCTAGTCTCACATAGCCAGACATTACTCCACAGCACAGCAGAGTAGCTAACGTTAGATGCTAGTCTCACATAGCCAGACATTACTCCACAGCCCAGCGGAGTAGCTAACGTTAGATGCTAGTCTCACATAGCCAGACATTACTCCACAGCACAGCGGAGTAGCTAACGTTAGATGCTAGTCTCACATAGCCAGACATTACTCCACAGCCCAGCGGAGTAGCTAACGTTAGATGCTAGTCTCACATAGCCAGACATTACTCCACAGCCCAGCGGAGTAGCTAACGTTAGATGCTAGTCTCACATAGCCAGACATTACTCCACAGCCCAGCGGAGTAGCTAACGTTAGATGGCTGGCTATATTGACAGTCATAAAAGCCCGTGCTCACGCGGAGCTCTGTAACCAACTGACAGACACACTTTTTCGGCTTAAAATTACAGTATGAACCGCTAAAAACACAACAACCTCACCGCCTCTCCACACGCCAGTCAGGCACACTTCCCCGGCTTAGAATTACAATAAGAACCGCTAAAAATACCACCACCATGCCGACTGAACAGCCCGGTCTCATGGCAGTTCGTGTAAATGTGACGTTATTTTAATATATTGATACGTGTTCACGGAGACGTTTTTGTCGGTTTTTACGTGGCGGACAACACGAATCGGCCGCCTCCCGGCCGCCTCATGCAGCACGTCCCCAGCGGGCCGCCTTGCGGGCGCCTCCCGGCTTATGGAGCTTCCTTTTCGGCCGCCTCCCGGCGTCCTTTCCCCGAGAAAATAACGTGACATTTACACGTAAAAAACGAGAAAAACGTCTCCGTGAACACGTATCAATAGATTACGAATAACGTTGATATTTACACGAACTGCCGTGAGACCGGGTAGGAACTACACGTTGTAAACAGCCATGGCCCGCTTGCCTGGTCCTCCCGGTAACGTTAGCAGGGTTAGCATGGCGGCGTTAGCCAGGACCAGTCGGGATCACTTTACTGGCTATGTCTCAATTGTTTTTGCGAGTAACCAACTCGGGTACTCTAGCTATATAATTCAATGTGAGAACACAAATGTTGAAATGACCTAAAATGCCCGTCCCTAGTGGCTGTGATAAATTAGCCTGAAGCTATGCATGCTTACCTGTTCAGGAGGAAATAAGCCAATTCTGCGTCCTTTTGGGATGTAAGCTGTCTCCATCTTTCAAATACATCTCAAATATTTACCAGGGGGTTGTTACGTCTCTGGTCACGCAAACATGCCGTTTACCTTTTTTTTTAGGTCGGGTAGAATCTATCTCCATTTATCCTGTTTGTTTGTTTGCTGCTTTCATGGCTGTACTACCGTTACAGCTGTAGCGGCAGCTGGGTTTACGTTTTTACAGGTATATCTGGCAACCCGGCCTGGCTGTCAAACTGGGCCGTTGATAACAACACACACACAGACACACACACACACACACACACACACACACACACACACACACACACACACACACACACACACACACACACACACACACACACACACACACACACACAGATCAAAACATAAACATAAATTCCGTCACGGAATGTAAATTTCAAAAAGAAAAAATGTTGACATTAGCATTGTTGTCAGAAAAGATAGTATTCCAGTTTAACATGTTTCCTTAATATCTGATGAGGAATTGGTGTCATTTTTTGATTTATTACAGTACAAATATTACATATTGGACCTTTAAGGTTGCTTTATATTTTACTCTGTCAAGAGCTGTAAAGCTATAAAGTTCGATTAACTTAATTACAGGACAACTCAGTCATTTAGTAAACTGGGGAGCCTTCTCCAAGCCCTCTGATTCTAAGAAGAGTTTACCTCCTAAAAGCTGAAGTCAGCAGGGTTTTTAAATGAGAAATGAGCTCTGTTGTAAACTAGTGTTGCTGCGTTCCTTATCATGTATTTTTCTTTTTACATCAGTACAAACTGCAGCTGCTCTTACATAGTACGTACTGTTGTCTGCAGTACAGTCTGCAGACAGTCGGGACATAAAACTCTGGGATAACATCACAGCTTAAACTTTGAGCCTCTTGCTCAGATATGCTGCACAGAGGATTGTGGGTCAGAAAAGCACGCTGGCTTGCATACTGCAAAATCCGACCGGAAGCATTAGAACATATATTTGGCATAGTGCTTTTGACATACTATGTATTGGGACAAACTAAATTTTTTCTTGTCATACTAATGGTAGTATGGGCATAGCAACACACCCAGTATCTCTCTCAAAGCACTCCTCTTCCAGGAATGAAAAAAACTTGATAACCCCCCCCTCTTCTTCCTCTCAAACACAGCCAGCTCCACTCTGTGCTCATATTTCCTTGTTCCCTCCACTTCAGAGCTAAAGTTTGCAGATGGGTGTAACCAACATGCTGGGGCAAGTACAACAGCGTATCACTGCTGTGTTTAGATCAGAGCTCAGACTAGTTTCACTTCTCAGGAAGTGAGACTCAGACAGTCGTTGTTACTGACCGAGAGGTGAAATGGCGCAGAAAGGAGTTCAGCTGGACCGGGAAACCTTCTCTTGTCCCATCTGTCTGGATCTACTGAAGGATCCGGTGACTACTCCCTGTGGACACAGCTACTGCATGAACTGTATTAAAAGCCACTGGGATGGAGAGGATCATAAGTACAACTACAGCTGCCCTCAGTGCAGGAAGACTTTCACACCGAGGCCTGTCCTGTTGAAAAGCACCATGTTAGCAGCTTTAGTGGAGGAGCTGAAGAAGACTGGACTCCAAGCTGCTCCTGCTGATCACTGCTATGCTGGAGCTGAAGATGTGGCCTGTGATGTCTGCACCGGGAGAAAACTCAAAGCACACAAGTCCTGTTTGCAATGTCTGGCTTCTTTCTGTGAGCAACACCTTCAGCTTCATTTTGAATCGGAGACATTCAAGAAACACAAGCTGGTGGAGCCGTCCAAGAAGCTCCAGGAGAACGTCTGCTCTCGTCATGATGAGGTGATGAAGATTTTCTGCCGTACTGATCAGCAGCTTATCTGTTCTCTCTGCTTAATGGAGGAACATAAAGGCCACGACACAGTCTCAGCTGCAGCAAAAAGGACTGAGAGGCAGAAAAAGCCTGCGGGGGAGTCGCCAAAGCATCCTGCAGAGAATCCAGGACAGAGAGAAAGATGTGAAGCTGCTTCAACAGCGAGGCGGAGGCCATCAATCTCTCTGCTGATAAAGCAGTGGAGGACAGCAGCAGAAGATCTTCACTGAGCTGATCCGTCTCCTGGAGAAAAGAAGCTCTGATGTGAAGCAGCAGGTCAGATCCCAGCAGAAAAGTGAAGTGAGTCGAGTAAGAGCTTCAGGAGAAGCTGGAGCAGGAGATCACTGAGCTGAAGAGGAAAGACGCTGAGCTGAAGAAGCTCTCACACACAGAGGATCTCAACCAGTTTCTACACAACTACCCCTCACTGTCACCACTCAGCCAATCAACATCCAGCATCCATATCCGTCCTCTGAGCTGCTTTGAGGACGTGATACGCCGCCGTGTCAGAAGTAACGAGATAAGTGTACAAAAAAAAAAAGTTTACTGAAGTCGCACAACCAGAGCCCAAGACCAGAGCTGACTTCTTAAAATATTCACGTGAAATCACACTGGATCCAAACACAGCAAACACACGGCTGTTATTATCTGAGGGGAACAGGAAAGCAACAGTAATGAGACAACGTCAGTCTTATTCTAGTCACCCAGACAGATTCACTGGCTGGTATCAGGTCTTGAGTAGAGAGAGTCTGACTGGACGTTGGTACTGGGAGGTGAAGAGGAGAGGAGAAGGAGGAGTTTCTTTAGCAGTCGCATACAAGAATATGAGCAGAGCAGGGGGGTCGGATGAATGTGTATTTGGATACAATGACAAATCTTGGGCGTTATATTGTAACAACAACAAATATACATTTTGGTCCAACAATGTCCAAACTCCCATCTCAGGTCCTGAGTCCTCCAGAGTAGGAGTGTACCTGGATCACAGTGCAGGTATTCTGTCCTTCTACAGCGTCTCTGAAACCATGACTCTCCTCCACAGAGTCCAGACCACATTCACTCAGCCGCTATATGCTGGACTAATGGTTTATGGTTGTTATAATGGAGCCTCTGCTGAGTTGTGTAACTGAAATAGACAGAAGTCATTTAAGGGTTATATTCTGTGTTTTAACTCTTCGACTTATTTATTCTCCATGTTTGTTGCTGAGAGCTGATTGTTGTGACGTTTTATTTTTTTTTCACGATATTTTTTTGGGCCTTTTCTGCCTTTATTTTGGTAGAACAGCTAGGTGAGAGAGGGGAGAGTGAGAGAGAGGGAACCCTAGACCTCTGCGTAAAGGCTTAAACCTCTCAGTATATGTGCACCTGCTCTACCCACTGAACCAACCCGGCCACTTTTAAACATTTTTTGTCACTGTTTTTGAGGTTTTTCATGTGTGTACACGTTTTTGTAGCATTTTTCTTTCTTTTTTTTGCAACATTTGACATCGATTTGCTTTTATCAACGTTTTTGTAAATTAGTTTGACGTTTTTGTCTCTTGTATTGACATTTTAGAAGTGATGAGATGTTTTTCGTTTGTTGAGATGTGCTCAGTTGAGATCTGTTATTTTACCTTTGATTGTTGAAACAGGATGATATGTTAAAAAAGATCTTTACCGAGATGATCTGTAGATATTAGCTGTTGTTTGTTATTCATGTATTTCTCTATGTTATGTATCTGCGGGACAGGAAGATGTCTGTTAAATAGCGGTGACTTGTAATCCCAGGTGGGACGGGCCAAATGGTTGGCGTGACACAGAAATCAAATCAAACTAAAAGTGTATTTAGTTTCTCTTCCACTGCATGGCTCTGAAGAGAGAAAGCACCAGACCTCCTTTATCCTACACACATTGTTCTTTGTGGACATTTGTAAAGAAATCTAGATACATTTATTTGTTTGGTGGACCAAAATGTTGTTATCATAATCATAATCAATAATTCATTCTTCTCTTTTACAAAGCTGAGATTCTGGTTCTGTGTGGATGAAGTGAATGTGTTGATGAAATCATTGAACAAGAGTCTTTGAACAGACTTTATGACTGAATAAACTAACATGAACAAAGTATTTTCTTCCTGTCTTTATTCCAGGTTTTCATACAAAGCTGACGGAGAAAATGTGAAACTGATATGAGAGTATAACTGAGGCCCTTTTCCTCCTGAAACACCACAAAGTACAGTGTTCATGTTTAGAGTCAGTCAGTCTCTGTCCTTTCAACTTTCCTCACTAAAACTGCTCCGTCACAGAGAAATGAGCAGAGTTTTCTATCACTTGTTCACAGTGATTAAGTAGGGTGTGTTAAAAGAATTAATGGAAGGTTTATCATGGCTGTACTAACCAGTCCCTCCAGAAAAACGTGATTATGCGATCGCATAATTCAACACATAATCAGCCAAAGTCCGCATAGTTATGTGGGGGGGTCGCACTTTCGCTGCATAAATTGCCGATTTCCACGCAAAATATTTGGGGCTTGCATGATTTCATAATCTCCGCATTTTCGTTGCAAAAAAGTCACATAATATATCTTAGCAGAAAGTTGAAAAATGTTGCGTTTACTTCACACAAGAGCAGCCATTTTCCCCTGTTGCCATGGGAACGTCATGAAGCGACGTAATTACGCGACATGAACATCATCAAACAGCAGGGTGTTGGTGTGTGTTTTTTTTTCATCAAACTGCAATTTTTGCAAATTTCATCGCATAAAATTGCATAAATATTGTGCATATTCCATCACATTTTTTAAGAAAACATGGTGCATAATCAAGTATTTTTGCCCCGCAACAATCACAAAAAAACTCTGCATCTTTCTGGAAGGACTGATTTATAACCCTTATAAATTTAAATGAGCGCTGTACACACCCAAATCAAGACTACAAATGTATAATGCTACAATCGGTGTACCGAGACAAGTATTATAGACTAGAGGGTGACAATTTTTCGGGTCACGCGCGGTATGGGAGTCAATTTCACTGTCGGTAGCATGTTCGAGACGGATAGAGCAGAGAAATCAACGGGAGCGGGACAGAGATTAAACTAAGAAATGACGCTGTATGTGGTGAGTGGTCCCAAAGATTGCGAGGCATTTGGTTTTAGAAAAGAGAACCACTTACAACTCACGATACGTTTGTTGATGGGGAATACTGGGACCATACCTAACCCTAACCCCCCAGCAGGGAGACACACACACACACACACACACACACACACACACACACACACACACACACAGAGAGAAACAAACACACACAGTTAGACATATATACAAACACACACACACACACACACACACACACACATACACAGAGACACATACGCACAAACACACGCGCACAGACACACACATAGACACACACACACAGCTAACGTTACCTGTTCAGGTGGAAATTAGCCAACTAGGCGTCCTTTTGGGCTCTAAGCTGTCTCCATCTCCAAGTCACAATTTTCTCAACTTATTTTGACTAAACATTCGACTTTTTTTCCGAAATTATTTCGACTTTTTTTCTCAAAATATTTAGTAATCGTAATATAATGATCGAGGGATTCGTCACTCATTCTTCACAAAAACAAATGCCTTTTTCTTAATTTTTCTCAGGAAATAATTTATCCCGAAACGAACTCACCCATATACATCTCCAACATCTACCTACTGTTAGAAACATGCCAGGGTTTTTTATGTCTGGTAGAATCTATCTCCGTTGATCCTGTTTGTTACACTGGACCAGTGTACACTAGTGTCCGTACTTAGGGAATGTTTGTTATTTATTTAAGGGGCCGCCGGAGGAGCTTTGGGACCTTTAGCCAAAAAACACATGACCCTTCCCTCGCCAATAATAATTTTTCTGTGACCCTCCAAAAAAATTTGGAAAAGCGGCATGACCCTCCCCCAGAGACTTAGCAATACCTTCTGGACTGGTTTGCGCTTGGCAAAGATATTCAGATTGTTTTTATACAGCCATGACATACGTGATTAAACCTCTGCATTCTCATATGACGCATCACACTCCTCTGTTATGGGAGGGGGGGGGGGCATTTCAGTAGATTTACTCACCAACGTAGTTATGGTGTGGGGGCCATTTCAGTAGATTAACTCACTAACATTGTTATGGTGTGGGGCCATTTCAGTAGATTAACTCACTAACATTGTTATGGTGTGGGGGGCATTTCAGTAGATTTACTCACTAACATTGTTATGGTGTGGGGGCCATTTCGGTAATTTACTCACTAACATTGTTATGGTGTGGGGGCCATTTCAGTAGATTTACTCACTAACATTGTTATGGTGTGGGCGCCATTTCAGTAGATTTACTCACTAACATTGTTATGGTGTGGGCGCCATTTCAGTAGATTTACTCACTAACATTGTTATGGTGTGGGGGCCATTTCAGTAGATTTACTCACTAACATTGTTATGGTGTGGGCGACATTTCAGTAGATTTACTCACTAACATTGTTATGGTGGCGCCATTTCAGTAGATTTACTCACTAACATTGTTATGGTGTGGGGCCATTTCAGTAGATTTACTCACTAACATTGTTATGGTGGGGGGGCCATTTCAGTAGATTTACTCACTAACGTTATGGTGTGGGGGGCCATTTCAGTAGATTTACTCACTAACGTTATGGTGTGGGGGCCTTTTCGGTAGATTTACTCACTAAAATTGTTATGGTGTGGGGGCCTTTTCGGTAGATTTACTCACCAACGTTATGGTGTGGGGCCATTTCGGTAGATTTAGTCACTAACGTTATGGTGTGGGGGCCATTTCAGTAGATTTAATCACTAACGTTATGGTGTGGGGGCCATTTCAGTAGATTTAGTCACTAACATTATGGTGTGGGGGCCATTTCAGTAGATTTAGTCACTAACGTTATGGTTGGGGGGGCCATTTCAGTAGATTTACTCACTAACGTTATGGTGTGGGGGCCATTTCAGTAGATTTACTCATAACTGTTATGGTTAGGGGGGGGCCATTTCAGTAGATTTACTCACTAACGTTATGGTGTGAGGCGAATTTCAGTAAATTTACTCACTAACGTTATGGTGTAAGGGGCCATTTCAGTAGATTTACTCACTAACGTTATGTTGTGGGGGCCATTTCAGTAGATTTAGTCACAACGTTATGGTGTGGGGGCCATTTCAGTAGATTTAGTCACTAACGTTATGGTGTGGGGACCATTTCAGTAGATTTAGTCACTAACGTTATGGTGTGGGGGCCATTTCAGTAGATTTACTCACTAACGTTATGGTGTGGGGGCCATTTCAGTAGATTTAGTCACTAACGTTATGGTGTGGGGGCCATTTCAGTAGATTTAGTCACTAACGTTATGGTGGGGGGGCCATTTCAGTAGATTTAGTCACTAACGTTATGGTGTGGGGGGCCATTTCAGTAGATTTAGTCACTAACGTTATGGTGTGGGGGCCATTTCAGTAGATTTACTCACTAACGTTATGGTGTGGGGGGCCATTTCAGTAGATTTAGTCACTAACGTTATGGTGTGGGGGCCATTTCAGTAGATTTACTCACTAACATTGTTATGGTGTGGGGGCCATTTCGGTAGATTTACTCACTAACGTTGTTATGGTGGGGGCCATTTCAGTAGATTTACTCACTAACGTTATGGTGTGGGGGCCATTTCAGTAGATTTACTCACTAACGTTATGGTGTGGGGCCATTTCAGTAGATTTACTCACTAACGTTATGGTGTGGGGGCCATTTCAGTAGATTTAGTCACTAACGTTATGGTGTGGGGGCCATTTCAGTAGATTTACTCAACGCGTTATGGTGTGGGGGGCCATTTCAGTAGATTTAGTCACTAACGTTATGGTGTGGGGGCCATTTCAGTAGATTTAATCACTAACATTGTTATGGTGTGGGGGCCATTTCAGTAGATTTACTCACTAACGTTATGGTGTGGGGGCCTTTTCAGTAGATTTAATCACTAACATTGTTATGGTGTGGGGGCCATTTCAGTAGATTTACTCACTAACGTTATGGTGTGGGGGCCATTTCAGTAGATTTACTCACTAACGTTATGGTGTGGGGGCCATTTAAGTAGATTTACTCACTAACGTTATGGTGTGGGGGCCATTTCAGTAGATTTACTCACTAACGTTATGGTGTGGGGGCCATTTAAGTAGATTTAGTCACTAACGTTGTTATGGTGTGGGGGCCATTTCAGTAGATTTAGTCACTAACGTTGTTATGGTGTGGGGGCCATTTAAGTAGATTTAGTCACTAACGTTGTTATGGTGTGGGGGCCATTTCAGTAGATTTACTCACTAACATTGTTATGGTGGGGGGCCATTTCAGTAGATTTACTCACCAACGTTATGGTGTGGGGGCCATTTCAGTAGATTTACTCACTAACGTTATGGTGGGGGGCCATTTCAGTAGATTTACTCACTAACGTTATGGTGTGGGGGCCATTTAAGTAGATTTAGTCACTAACGTTGTTATGGTGTGGGGGCCTTTTCGGTAGATTTACTCACTAACATTGTTATGGTGTGGGGGCCTTTTCGGTAGATTTACTCACTAAAATTGTTATGGTGTGGGGGCCTTTTCGGTAGATTTACTCACTAAAATTGTTATGGTGTGGGGGCCTTTTCGGTAGATTTAGTCACTAGCGTTATGGTGGGGGGCCATTTCAGTAGATTTACTCACTAACGTTGTTATGGTGTGGGGGCCATTTCAGTAGATTTACTCACTAAAATTGTTATGGTGTGGGGGCCTTTTCGGTAGATTTAGTCACTAGCGTTATGGTGGGGGGGCCATTTCAGTAGATTTACTCACTAACATTGTTATGGTGTGGGGCCATTTCAGTAGATTTACTCACTAACATTGTTATGGTGTGGGGGCCATTTCAGTAGATTTACTCACTAACGTTATGGTGTGGGGGCCATTTCAGTAGATTTAGTCACTAACGTTGTTATGGTGTGGGGGCCTTTTCGGTAGATTTACTCACTAAAATTGTTATGGTGTGGGGGCCTTTTCGGTAGATTTAGTCACTAACATTGTTATGGTGTGGGGGCCATTTCAGTAGATTTACTCACTAACGTTATGGTGTGGGGGCCATTTCAGTAGATTTAGTCACTAACGTTGTTATGGTGTGGGGGCCTTTTCGGTAGATTTAGTCACTAAAATTGTTATGGTGTGGGGGCCTTTTCGGTAGATTTAGTCACTAACGTTATGGTGTGGGGGCCATTTCAGTAGATTTACTCACCAACGTTATGGTGTGGGGGCCATTTCAGTAGATTTACTCACTAACATTGTTATGGTGTGGGGGCCATTTCAGTAGATTTACTCACTAACGTTATGGTGGGGGGGCCATTTCAGTAGATTTACTCACTAACATTGTTATGGTGTGGGGGCCATTTCAGTAGATTTACTCACTAACATTGTTATGGTGTGGGGGCCATTTCAGTAGATTTACTCACTAACATTGTTATGGTGGGGGCCCTTTCAGTAGATTTACTCACCAACGTTATAGTGTGGGGGCCATTTCAGTAGATTTACTCACTAACGTTATGGTGTGGGGGCCATTTCAGTAGATTTACTCACTAACGTTGTTATGGTGGGGGGCCATTTCAGTAGATTTACTCACTAACATTGTTATGGTGTGGGGGCCATTTCAGTAGATTTAGTCACTAACGTTATGGTGTGGGGGCCATTTCAGTAGATTTAGTCACTAACGTTATGGTGTGGGGGCCATTTCAGTAGATTTAATCACTAACATTGTTATGGTGGGGGCCATTTCAGTAGATTTACTCACTAACGTTATGGTTGGGGGGCCATTTCAGTAGATTTAATCACTAACATTGTTATGGTGTGGGGGCCATTTCAGTAGATTTACTCACTAACGTTATGGTGTGGGGGCCTTTTCAGTAGATTTAATCACTAACATTGTTATGGTGTGGGGGCCATTTCAGTAGATTTACTCACTAACGTTATGGTGTGGGGGCCATTTCAGTAGATTTACTCACTAACGTTATGGTGTGGGGGCCATTTAAGTAGATTTAGTCACTAACATTGTTATGGTGTGGGGGGCCTTTTCGGTAGATTTACTCACTAACATTGTTATGGTGTGGGGCCCTGCTTTTAGGTAGATTACTCACTAACATTGTTATGGTGTGGGGGCCGTTTCGGTAGATTTTACTCACTAAAATTGTTATGGTGTGGGGGGCCCTTTTGGTAGATTTACTCACTAAAATTGTTATGGTGGGGGCCTTTTGGTAGATTTAGTCACTAGCGTTATGGTTGGGGGGCCATTTCAGTAGATTTAATCACTAACATTGTTATGGTGTGGGGGCCATTTCAGTAGATTTACTCACTAACGTTATGGTATTGGGGCCATTTCAGTAGATTTAGTCACTAACGTTGTTATGGTGTGGGGGCCTTTTCGGTAGATTTACTCACTAAAATTGTTATGGTGTGGGGGCCTTTTCGGTAGATTTAGTCACTAACATTGTTATGGTGTGGGGGCCATTTCAGTAGATTTACTCACTAACGTTATGGTGTGGGGCCATTTCAGTAATTTAGTCACAAATAACGTTGTTATGGTGTGGGGCACCCTTGGTTCGATTTACTCACTAAATTGTTATGGTGGGGGGCCTTTTCGGTAGATTTTACCACTAAAATTGTTATGGTGTGGGGGCCTTTTCGGTAGATTTAGTCACTAGCGTTATGGTGTGGGGGCCATTTCAGTAGATTTACTCACCAACGTTATGGTGTGGGGGCCATTTCAGTAGATTTACTCACTAACGTTGTTATGGTGTGGGGGCCATTTCAGTAGATTTACTCACTAACGTTGTTATGGTGTGGGGCCATTTCAGTAGATTTAATCACTAACATTGTTATGGTGTGGGGGCCATTTCAGTAGATTTACTCACTAACGTTATGGTGTGGGGCCATTTCAGTAGATTTAGTCACTAACGTTGTTATGGGTGTGGGGCCTTTTCGGTAGATTTACTCACTAAAATTGTTATGGTGTGGGGGCCTTTTCGGTAGATTTAGTCACTAACATTGTTATGGTGTGGGGGCCATTTCAGTAGATTTACTCACTAACGTTATGGTGTGGGGGCCATTTCAGTAGATTTAGTCACTAACGTTGTTATGGTGTGGGGGCCTTTTCGGTAGATTTACTCACTAACGTTATGGTGTGGGGGCCATTTCAGTAGATTTAATCACTAACATTGTTATGGTGTGGGGGCCATTTCAGTAGATTTACTCACTAACGTTATGGTGTGGGGGCCATTTCAGTAGATTTACTCACTAACATTGTTATGGTGTGGGGGCCATTTCAGTAGATTTACTCACTAACGTTATGGTGTGGGGGCCATTTCAGTAGATTTACTCACTAACGTTATGGTGTGGGGGCCTTTTCAGTAGATTTAATCACTAACATTGTTATGGTGTGGGGGCCATTTCAGTAGATTTACTCACTAACGTTATGGTGTGGGGCTTCAGTAGATTTACTCACTAACGTTATGGTGTGGGGGCCATTTCAGTAGATTTACTCACTAACGTTATGGTGTGGGGGCCATTTAAGTAGATTTAGTCACTAACGTTGTTATGGTGTGGGGGCCTTTTCGGTAGATTTACTCACTAACATTGTTATGGTGTGGGGGCCTTTTCGGTAGATTTACTCACTAAAATTGTTATGGTGTGGGGGCCTTTTCGGTAGATTTACTCACTAACGTTATGGTGTGGGGGCCTTTCAGTAGATTTAATCACTAACATTGTTATGGTGTGGGGGCCATTTCAGTAGATTTACTCACTAACGTTATGGTGGGGGCCATTTCAGTAGATTTACTCACTAACGTTATGGTGTGGGGGCCATTTAAGTAGATTTATCACTAACGTTGTTATGGTGTGGGGCCTTTCGGTAACCTTTTCAGTAGATTTAATCACTAACATTGTTATGGTGTGTAAAATGCCTTTCAGTAGATTTTATCACCAACGTTATGGTGTGGGGCCTTTTCGGTAGATTTACTCACTAAGCGTTATGTGGGGGGGCCATTTCAGTAGATTTAATCACTAACATTGTTATGGTGTGGGGCCATTTCAGTAGATTTTACTCACTAACGTTATGGTGTGGGGCCATTTCAGTAGATTTACTCACTAACGTTATGGTGTGGGGGCCATTTAAGTAGATTTAGTCACTAACGTTGTTATGGTGTGGGGGCCTTTTCGGTAGATTTACTCACTAAAATTGTTATGGTGTGGGGGCCTTTTCGGTAGATTTACTCACTAAAATTGTTATGGTGTGGGGTCTTTTCGGTAGATTTAGTCACTAGCGTTATGGTGTGGGGGCCATTTCAGTAGATTTAATCACTAACGTTATGGTGTGGGGGCCATTTCAGTAGATTTAATCACTAACATTGTTATGGTGTGGGGGCCATTTCAGTAGATTTACTCACTAACGTTATGGTGTGGGGGACATTTCAGTAGATTTAGTCACTAACTTTATGGTGTGGGGGCCATTTCAGTAGATTTAGTCACTAACGTTATGGTGTGGGGGCCATTTCAGTAGATTTAGTCACTAACATTATGGTGTGGGGGCCATTTCAGTAGATTTAGTCACTAACGTTATGTTGTGGGGCCATTTCAGTAGATTTAGTCACTAACATTATGGTGTGGGGCTACTTCAGTAGATTTAGTCACTAACGTTATGTGGTGGGGGCCATTTCAGTAGATTTAGTCACTAACGTTATGGTGTGGGGGCCATTTCAGTAGATTTAGTCACTAACGTGTTATGTTGTGGGGGCCATTTCAGTAGATTTACACACTAACGTTATGGTGTGGGGCCATTTCAGTAGATTTACACACTAACGTTATGGTGGGGGCATTTCAGTAGATTTAGTCACTAACGTTATGGTGTGGGGGCCATTTCAGTAGATTTACACACTAACGTTATGGTGGGGGCCATTTCAGTAGATTTACTCACTAACGTTATGGTGTGGGGCCATTTCAGTAGATTTAGTCACTAACGTTATGGTGTGGGGGCCATTTCAGTAGATTTACTCACTAACGTTATGGTGTGGGGGCCATTTCAGTAGATTTACTCACTAACGTTATGGTGTGGGGGGCCATTTCAGTAGATTTACTCACTAACATTGTTATGGTGGGGGCCATTTCAGTAGATTTACTCACTAACATTGTTATGGTGTGGGGCCATTTCAGTAGATTTACTCACTAACGTTGTTATGGTGGGGGGCCATTTCAGTAGATTTACTCACTAACATTGTTATGGTGTGGGGCCATTTCAGTAGACTTACTCACTAACATTGTTATGGTGGGGGCCATTTCAGTAGATTTACTCACTAACATTGTTATGGTGGGGGCCATTTCAGTAGATTTACTCACTAACATTGTTATGGTGTGGGGCCATTTCAGTAGACTTACTCACTAACATTGTTATGGTGGGGGCCATTTCAGTAGATTTACTCACTAACATTGTTATGGGGGGGGCCGTTTCAGTAGATTTACTCACTAACATTGTTATGGTGGGGGGCCATTTCAGTAGATTTACTCACTAACATTGTTATGGTGTGGGGGCCATTTCAGTAGATTTACTCACTAACATTGTTATGGTGTGGGGGCCATTTCAGTAGATTTACTCACTAACATTGTTATGGTGTGGGGCCATTTCAGTAGATTTACTCACTAACATTGTTATGGTGTGGGGCCATTTCAGTAGATTTACTCACTAACATTGTTATGGTGTGGGGGCCATTTCAGTAGATTTACTCACTAACATTGTTATGGTGTGGGGGCCATTTCAGTAGACTTACTCACTAACGTTCTGGTGTGGGGCCATTTCAGTAGATTTACTCACTAACGTTGTTATGGTGTGGGGGCCATTTCAGTAGATTTACTCACTAACGTTCTGGTGGGGGGGCCATTTCAGTAGATTTATTCACTAACATTGTGGAAACACAATAAGAATGGAAACTAAATGCACACTTCCTGCATTACTGCATTACTTCAAATACTAAGTTACTCCTCTAGTAAACTAGTATTCACATGAAATAAAACAATAAAATATTGAGACCATTCATTACTTACTCTGGGTAACATTCAACACACAAACTGGTTGCTATGGACTCATCACTAGGCTTCCTCCACTTCGCTGTTTAAGCAAAGTGGAATACACGTATAAAAGCATGGGCGTCAGTTTGGTTTGAAATGTTCTGGGGACAGAGACGCATTCCGATTTCAGAAGTACATTTCCAGAGGTGCTGGGTACAATAGCCTACTTTTTTTTCTCTCGCTCTCTTTTGCGCAGGTCATGTAATATCATGGAAAAATATGCACCAAACAAGCCACTTTGAAATTTTTCCTTTTCATGAATACAACAGTCCTCTGGACTGAAAAATGTTGGATGACCCTCCCCTCAACAAAGAATAAAAAGACATGACCCTCCCCTATTTTCCACCGGTGGTCCACTCCATAAATACCGAACGGTCCCTTAGGTAAACACGATATTAATCCACATTCACATCCCAACTATAATATGCACTTTAAGAGGATTTCTGTTTGACTAATTGCTAATTCAACTTTTAACTTTAAAAATGATCTCACTTGTAATCTGTGTTTAATGCAGTGGTAATATGTTCCAGTTTGACATCGCTCTATTCAAGACCACCTTTGTCGAGTCCAAGATCAGGACTAGTCAAGACCAAGTCAAGACACGGGTCCAAAAAGGTTTGAGTCGGAGTCAAGACCGAGTCCAGGACAGAAAAAAATAACGTCCAGGATCTCCGACGATATGTGATTCTCCATTTTAAACATCACTGCAGGTTGACTGCTTATAGTAGCAGAGGTTGATTGTGGGCGACGATACGGTCGTGCTTAGCTTGCCGAAACTCTACTGCCGAAGTTGCTGGCTGGCTCGGCAACGTTAGCTAATATCCAATAGCATGCGTACAAGCTAACTATAGGCAGTTAGCTTTGTGTGTAACATAACAATTCATTCAATAAAATGATAGTCAAAAGGAGCACTAACGCCACAGGTCTTATGTTGACAACTAGGACGCAGATATAGGAAACTCCAAAGGCAGTCGTAATATTTACCTAGCAGGCTAGGCTAACGCTGTTGCGCTAACGTTAGCAAACGTCGGCGTAGCGTTAGCTAGCTGTCTAAACTTGTGAAAAGCCGAACAACATCCCCGTCCAAGTTGTGTTTCACTTTCCCTCCAATATCATTATACACATAATAAAGACACCTGGACTGGGTCGAGACCTAAAGCCATATTTGGCAAGACCAGGAGCAGAGACCAAGACAAGTTCAAGTCCAAATACCTGCGAGTCCGAGACAAGTCCGGTCTTGGAAGTTAGGTTGGAAGGACAGTTTTCTTTATGACATTAGTTTTAGGTAAAAGTAGGGTGAAGCGTCTCAGGAAGGCTTGCCCAGTGGTGTGATGGTGGTCTGTCATGTGTTAATGTCAAAGGTCATCATGTGAAGTGGGGTGGAATTTATTTCATCATTCTATTTGCCAAATGATAAGCAGACATCTTCTAATTAATATTCCCTAATATTGTACCTTTTCTCATAGAACTAAAATCTCTACTCAGGTCACTTAGATTGTTAAACAACAAAACAAGTATTAAACTTGTAGAAACTGTAGAGCTTTTTTCCCCTGAAACCTCTGCCTACTTGCAAATGCTGGAAGTTTAGCATCCACGTTAAAATGGACTAACAACCACCAAAGTGCAACGGAGGTTCAGAGAAATTACGGGAGAAAAAGATTAAGAATCTACAGGCAGATGCCTCAAAATGTGCCAAATTTCTGACATGTTTGGGGCTTTAATAACTGCTTCAACATCAGCATTACCTGAAATAGAGGAAGGAGGAGAAGTGGCTGGCTATACAGAGAAGCAGAAACAGCATCATGACGTGGAAGAAGCCGAGGAGGAGGAGAGTGACCATGACAGGGCCATGGGAGCGAGTGAGGAAAAGATGGAAGAGAGAGTAGAAGACGACGTGGTGAGGATTAGGCAAATTAATAGGCACTCTCAGGAAGGGAGGGAGGCTGTGTGTGTGTGTGTGTGTGTTTGTGTGTGTATGTGTGCGTGCGTAATGTGCGCCTCATGTCATAACGACAACAAGCAGTTTGGCTGTAACATTAAAGTTAGTGGCTGTCAGGTAACCTAACTGCTTAAAGCCCATGTTGCAAGTTTAATTTTCCAACGAATTTGTGGTAATTGCTTGTTGGTAATAAACATTTAAACTGTTATTCATATATTTGAAAAGCAGTCAATCTGCAGTGATGTTTGAAATGGAGACACATGGATGTGTTAGCTGTCGAGGTTAGCTCGCCGAAGCTGCTTGCTGGCTTTGCAACGTTAGCTAATGTCCGCTAGCATACGTACAGGCTAACTATAGCCAGTTAGCTTTGTGTGTAACTAACAAAAACTCACCCATCTCGTAGGAGCGAAGTTTAACGTTTCATTCAATAAAGTTATGGTACAAAAGGAGCACTAACGCCACAGGTCTTGGGTTAAAAACGTGGGTACGATATAGGAAACTCTCAAGGGCAGTTGTAATATTTACCTAGCCGTCTAGGCTAACACTGTTGCGCCAACGTTAGCGAAACGTCGGTAGCGTTAGCTAGCTAGCTGTCTAAACTTGAGAAAAGCTGAACAGCATCCCCGTCCAAGTAATAAATAAACACCAGGCAAATATGTTGTTACTGGAGCTAGTAGGCTATCATCAAAACGTGAGATATCTAATCATGATATCAATCATAGCTATGTGTTTACAACCATCGGGGGCAGGCCAGCTGACAGTCTTGCCTGGGCCCGGGACGAGATAAGCTTAGATGGGCCCCCCGCGCCCAGATCTCTCCTTTTTCCTTGCTCTTCCTCTCCCCTGCTCTTCCTCTCCTGTTCCTCTCCTCTCCTGTTCATCTCCTGTACCTCTCCCCTGCTCTTCCTCTCCTGTTCCTCTCCTCTCCTGTTCATCTCCTGTACCTCTCCTCTGCTCTTCCTCTCCTGGTCCTCTCCTCTCCTCTTCCTCTCCTGCTCCTCTCCTATGCTCTTCCTCTCCTATGCTCTTCCTCTCCTCTGATCTTCCTCTAATCTGATCTTCCTCTCCTCTCCTCACATCTCTCACTGAAATTAATGTGATCAGTCTCTGATCCATCCTGCTCAGACTCTCCGACAGGGCAGCGGGCCCCTCCCGCAGATCTCTCTCTCTCTCTCTCTCTCTCTCTCTCTCTCTCTCTCTCTCTCTCTCTCTCTCTCTCTCACCGGTAGCCTGACTCTGTCCCTCCGTTGCGAGGCAGCGGGCCCCTCCCGCATCACTCTCTCTGTCACCTGACAGCAGCTGGATCTCTCTCCTCTCTGTCTCATCCTCTCTGACGGAGCTACCAAACTCAACTCTTTCTGTCAGAGAGAACGTGTTGTCTCAGGCTTTTATACAAGCTAATGGACGTTAACATGAGAGCTGGCCTGTTAGCTTACGTTACAAGGCTCGTAAACGTTGGCTGCGCTGGTTCTTACTTTGCTATACGTTGACAGTTCCAGCTTCACCGTCACCACCTTTTTTTAAAAATATTTGTTTAGAAAATCTCTAAGGCCTCTATTTTCTTCTTCTCTTTTCCTTCCTTTTCTGAGCACCGGACTTGTGCTGACCGGACATTTTGAGCGTACTGAACTTCAAATCTACTGAAAACAACATCAACTTTTGATAAGTGGCCAAACCATTTTTGTGTTGGGGGTGGGGGGGTTCTTGACCACTATTTCAAGGACAATTAGGAAGAAAACAAATAAAAAGCTTTTATGTAACTCAAATATTACATATTCTTTTCCACAAATAGGCCTATTTAAAAAAATGCTTTTCAATTATTCCATAATTTAATGAGGGCCCAGTTCTGGCCCCCCCCCCCCTACTGTGGGCCCGGGACAACAGACCCATTTGTCCCCCCCTATCGGCGGGCGTGATCGGGGGATTTCACAGGTGGGACTGGCAAGTTAGCACATAGCTAGCATGATGCCTTGTATTTTCTAGATCTAGCTAGATAAGTTTAGCGGTACTTATCTGAACTAACAACATGATCACTGTCACTAGATAAAAATTAAACATTGTAGTAGTTTACAGTTACAGTACCAGGCTGATACACGTCTCCCCAACGTGACGTCATCACCGAATTGCGGAAGAAAAAACACTAATACCAAAAACCTGACAAAAATGACAAAAACTCGCATTTAACACTATTTGGAGACATTTTTAACGATGATATACATATATTGAGTGCTATATGTACCTATTAATCAACAGTGGTGGTTAACTTGCAACATGGACTTTAAGCTTACATTGAAAATGCTAGCAGTTAGCCTGTTGGGTAGCTGAAAAGTCTGTGTGATCTATAAAATCAGTGTGGATATAAGCATCGGTGTTCCTTGAATTGCTTAGTTAGCTTCTCTTGTATTGGTACTTTTTTTCAGAGCATATACTACTCTAAGCTTTATTGTAGCTTTTAGGAAGGGTTATGGTTATTGTATTTAGCAGACAAAGTGACAAAATATGAATCTTACAATAGTTAAAATTAAAAGTAAACAGTTTTTAAAAGTTGCTAAGCCAATATTAAGTAAAATAGTAATAATAACAACTAGACAATTCCGCAAGAAATTTTGACAGTGTGCCTACTACTTGGTGCACATCCGAATAACACTAGTTAACAGTAAATCTGCTGTTTGACATTTCCTGAAATGTGAGGACAACACAGCCAAAAGTAAAGAGTCTACATGATAGGTTTGTGTGTCAGAACTTGTTGCTAAGGTTATTTCTACAGTGAGGGAGTAGAGGAGGGAGGGGGAGACTATCTTCCATGGGTCAAACATATCCATGTAATGAAAATTATACCTCTTAAGTTTGTTTTGTAATTAAAAAAACGTGGTTCCAAGCGGCAAAATATTATCATTACAAGAGAGAAAAAGTCTGGCGAATGCATTGATGTGGTTTTTATGTTTGTGGTGTCAAATATATGCGACACAGAGCAGGTAACAAACAGGGAACCGTCTGCGTCCTTCCAGATAATTTGTGTCATTGTTTCTGTCGGCAGTTGGTATGAACAGAGCCAAAAGTTTAAGTCCAGTGGATTCCATAGTTACATGTCTGCGACTGGCAACTGGACGATACATAAACTGTGATTTGGTAGAAACCGTGCTTGATATCAGAATGCCCATTCAGCCCAATAAAGGCCAAATCTTGTCTTTGGTTTAAACCTTTAATTATTTTTCTACATTATACTATGGTGCTACAGTATGGCCCCAAATAGGGGTTGTTTTGAGCTATGTTAAGCATTTCCCCGAAGATTTCCCATTAAAGTCTATGGGAAAATTTCACGCAGTTTTTTGCCGATTTCATGAAAACCGCACAGCAAATCTCTTAGAAAAGTCATAGCACACCAGTCCCGATCATTGCACACGTTTTGATGTATTTATTTGCATGTGTTGGCAACGCTCCGTGACTAGTAGCGGGACAAAAATGTGGAAAATAAATATGCAGAATAAAAGCCATTCTGCCGATTCCTGCTGTTGCAGCACATCGGCACACTGAATAATGGCAATAATAAAAAATATCAATAATAAAAATACCATGAATATACAAATCATAACTCACTACATTAGGCATCTCCTATCATAGAATGCACGCATCCGCGCCATGGTCCACGCACACTCCACGGTCAAGAGCGCAAAGAAAAACACTGACGTAAATAGTACCTGTACTGTCGTATTACATCCCAGTCACACACTTATGTACTGTCTGTCGTCACACTGAGAAAATTGTAAAGTCACACACAAAGCATTTATTTAGGACGTTACGATAATTATTTCATGCTTCGAAAGGACAAGACATAATTTAAGACCTTTGTAAATGAAATGTGTAACTTTGTGAACGTTATTCAAGACTTTTAAGGCCTCACCCCCAAATATTATCATTACAAGAGAGATAAAAATCTGGCGAACGCATTGATGTGGATTTTATGTTTGTGGTGTCAAATATATGCGAAACAGAGCAGGTAACAAACAGGGCACCGTCTGCGTCCTTCCAGATAATTTGTTTCATCGTTTCTATCGGCAGTTGGTATGAATAGAGCCAAAAGTTTAAGTCCAGTGGATTCCATGGTAACATGTCTGCGACCGAAGATTTCCTACATTTTGACCAACAATGATGTATGAAGAGTGAAAACTGTAGGTGAGAGAGCAATTTCTTTGGAACATTTTCAGAGGATCGTACTACATGTTTCACCCTGTGTCCTGCCCTCTAACTCTCAACATTCTGTACCCATAAACACACATATTGGAAAATCTATGCAGTTTTTTGCCGATTTCATGAAAACCGCATGGCAAATCTCTTAGAAAAGTCATAGCACACCAGTCCTGATCATTGCACACGTTTTGATGTATTTATGTGCATGTGTTGGCAACGCTCCATGACTAGTAGCAGGATAAAAATGTGGCAAATAAATATAAAAAAACAAATACCATAAATATACAAATCAGTTGATTTTAAACCAGAAAAAAAATAAATTTAAGAGACTTTGAGTAAGAGTCAGAGACGTATGGAGACATCAACAAAACCTGAGGAGCCAAGAAGTATTTTACAACTAGAAATGTCATTTTTTCTGATGTAGAGGACATTTTAACTGAGGTATCATTTAAAATGAGGAAACAAAGTCCATACTCAAGGTGCCACTCCTCATCCTGGCATGACTCAAAACTTGATAACCCCTCCCTGGATTGTATAATGACAATAAAGCTGAACCTTGAACCTGGATCCCTTGATAAGACAGTCGTCACTGAGAGGTGAAATGGCGCAGAAAGAAGTTCAGCTGAACTGGGAAACCTTCTCTTGTTCCATCTGTCTGGATCTACTGAAGGATCCGGTGACTACTCCCTGTGGACACAGCTACTGCATGAACTGTATTAAAAGCCACTGGGATGAAGAGGATCGTAAGTACAGCTACAGCTGCCCTCAGTGCAGGAAGACGTTCACACCAAGGCCTGTCCTGTTGAAAAGCACCATGTTAGCAGATTTAGTGGAGGAGCTGAAGAAGACTGGACTCCAAGCTGCTCCTGCTGATCACTGCTATGCTGGAGCTGAAGATGTGGCCTGTGATGTCTGCACTGGGAGAAAACTCAAAGCACACAAGTCCTGTCTGCAATGTCTGGCTTCTTACTGTGAGAAACACCTTCAGCTTCATTATGAATCAGCTCCATTCAAGAAACACAAGCTGGTGGAGCCGTCCAAGAAGCTCCAGGAGAACGTCTGCTCTCGGCATGATGAGGTGATGAAGATGTTCTGTCGTACTGCAGCCTGCAGCAGCAGGATGTGTTTACGAGGAAGTATGGCAGCTTGATGATGAGTAAAGGTGCAGCAAAGGGTCAAAATAGTCGCCTGTTAGGCACAACGTGACGCCGAGTGAAGTGTAAAATAAATTAATAAATGGCGGCATGTAATTAATGCGATAAAAAAAAAATGTACGCGTTATGTTCGGCCCTTAATCGCATCGCGATTAGCTCGTTAATGCTGACAGCCCTAGTTTGTATATTATCTGTTGTATGTTTATTGTTATCGGGCCCCCTCTGAAAAGCTTTTAGTAGCTGATTTGGGGTTTCCCATTTGACGCGGCCTACATATGATCACGGTACCTTCTGAAATTGTGTTTAATGATACAATGATGACGTGTGAAATAAACGAAACAATGAACAAAAAATAGGCTTCTCTGCTTCACTGTTACTGTATCTGCTGTCTGACGTTAACGTGACTGATTTATTTGAGCTGTTTTTCTTACCTAGGATTATGTGAGCTAGGATTTAGTTTCCCTCAGGTGTTTGAGTCAGATAAGAACCAGTTAGAGTTAAGGTTGCTTTATATTTTACTCTGTCAAGAGCTGTAAAGCTATAAAGTTTGATTAACTTAATTACAGAACCACTCAGTCATTTAGTAAACTGGGGAGCCTTCTCCAAGCCCTCTGATTCTAAGAAGAGTTTACCTCCTAAAAGCTGAAGTCAGCAGAGTTTTTAAATGAGAAATGAGCTCTGTTGTAAACTAGTGTTGCTGCGTTCCTTATCATGTAATTTTTCTTTTTACATCAGTACAAACTGCAGCTGCTCTTACATAGTACGTACTGTTGTCTGCAGTACAGTCTGCAGACAGTCGGGAGATAAAACTCTGTGATAACATCACAGCTTAAACTTTGAGCCTCTTGCTCAGATATGCTGCACAGAGGATTGTGGGTCAGAAAAGCACACTGGCTTGCATACTGCAAAATCCGACCGGAAGCTTTAGAACATATATTTGGCATAGTGCTTTTGACATACTATGTATTGGGACAAACTAAATCTTTTCTTGTCATACTAATGGTAGTATGGGCATAGCAACACAGCCAGTATCTCTCTCAAAGCACTCCTCTTCCAGGAATGAAAAAAACTTGATAAACCCCCCCCTCCTCTTCCTCCTCTCAAACACAGCCAGCTCCACTCTGTGCTCATATTTCCTTGTTCCCTCCCCTTCAGAGCTACAGTTTGCAGAGGGGTGTAACAAACATGCTGGGGGATTACAACAGTGTATCACTGCTGTGTTTAGATCAGAGCTCAGACTAGTTTCACTTCTGAGGAAGTGAGACTCAGACAGTCGTTGTTACTGACCGAGAGGTGAAATGGCGCAGAAAAGAATTAAGCTGGACCGGGAAACCTTCTCTTGTTCCATCTGTCTGGATCTACTGAAGGATCCGGTGACTACTACCTGTGGACACAGCTACTGCATGAACTGTATTAAAAGCCACTGGGATAAAGAGGATCATAAGGACAGCTACAGCTGCCCTGAGTGCAGGAAGACTTTCACACAGAGGCCTGTCCTGCTGAAAAGCACCATGTTAGCAGATTTAGTGGAGGAGCTGAAGAAGACTGAACTCCAAGCTGCTCCTGCTGATCACTGCTATGCTGGAGCTGAAGATGTGGCCTGTGATGTCTGCACCGGGAGAAAACTCAAAGCACACAAGTCCTGTCTGCAATGTCTGGCTTCTTATTGTGAGCTACACCTTCAGCCTCATTATGAATCAGAGACATTCAAGAAACACAAGCTGGTGGAGCCGTCCAAGAAGCTCCAGGAGAACGTCTGCTCTCGTCATGATGAGGTGATGAAGATTTTCTGCCGTACTGATCAGCAGCTTATCTGTTATCTCTGCTTAATGGAGGAACATAAAGGCCACGACATAGTCTCAGCTGCAGCAGAGAGAGCTGAGAGGCAGAGAGAGCTCGAGGGGAGTCGACAGACCATCCAGCAGAGAATCCAGGACAGAGAGAAAGATGTGAAGCTGCTTCAACAGCAGGCGGAGGCCATCGATCTCTCTGCTGATAAAGCAGTGGAGGACAGCAAGAAGATCTTCACTGAGCTGATCCGTCTCCTGGAGAAAAGAAGCTCTGATGTGAAGCAGCAGGTCAGATCCCAGCAGAAAAGTGAAGTGAGTCGAGTCAAAGAGCTTCAGGAGAAGCTGGAGCAGGAGATCACTGAGCTGAAGAGGAAAGACGCTGAGCTGGAGAAGCTCTCACACACAGAGGATCTCAACCAGTTTCTACACAACTACCCCTCACTGTCACCACTCAGCCAATCAACATCCAGCATCCCTATCCGTCCTCTGAGCTGCTTTGAGAACGTGACAGCAGCCGTGTCAGAAGTCAGAGATAAACTACAGGACGTCCTGAGAGAGAAGTGGACAAACGTCTCAATGACAGGGACTGAAGTGGACGTTTTACTGCCACAACCAGAGCCCAAGACCAGAGCTGGATTCTTAAAATATTCACGTGAAATAACACTGGATCCAAACACAGCACACACACGGCTGTTGTTATCTGAGGAGAACAGGAAAGCAACATTAATGAGACAACGTCAGTCTTATTCTAGTCACCCAGACAGATTCACTAAAATGTATCAGGTCCTGAGTAGAGAGAGTCTGACTGGACGTTGGTACTGGGAGGTGGAGAGGAATAGAGAAGTTTCTGTAGCAGTCGCATACAAGAATATCAGGAGAGCAGGGGGGTCAGGTGAATGTGGATTTGGATTCAATGACAAATCTTGGGCGTTACATTGTTACAACAACAAATATATATTTTTGTCCAACAATGTCCAAACTCCCGTCTCAGGTCCTTGGTCCTCCAGAGTAGGAGTGTACCTGGATCACAGTGCAGGTATTCTGTCCTTCTACAGCGTCTCTGAAACCATGACTCTCCTCCACAGAGTCCAGACCACATTCACTCAGCCGCTATATGCTGGACTAATGGTTTATTGTTCGTATGGAGCCTCTGCTGAGTTGTGTAAACTGAAATAGACAGAAGTCATTTAAGGGTTATATTCTGTGTTTTAACTCTTTGACTTATTTATTCTCCATGTTTGTTGCTGAGAGCTGATTGTTGTGACATTTTATTTTTTTTCATGATACTTTTTGGGCCTTTTCTGCCTTTATTTTGGTAGAACAGCTAGGTGAGAAAGGGGAGAGTGAGAGAGAGGGAACCCTAGACCTCTGCGTCAAGGCTTAAACCTCTCAGTATATGTGCGCCTGCTCTACCCACTGACCCAACCCGGCCACTTTTAAACATTTTTTGTCAGTGTTTTTGAGGGTTTTCCATGTGTCAAGTATTTTTCTTATTTTTTTTTTTGCAACATTTGCCATTGATTTGCTTTTATCAACGTTTTTGTAAATTAGTTTGACGTTTTTGTCTCTTGTATTGGCATTTTAGAAGTGATTAGATGTTTTTTGTTTGTTGAGAAAACCATTCGGGGAGCCCCAGAAGCTCTCAATGTGCTCAGTTGAAATCTGTTATTTTACCTTTGATTGTTGAAACATGACGACATGTTAAAAAAGATCTTTACCGAGATGATCTGTAGATATTAGCTGTTGTTTGTTATTCATGTATTTCTACACGTTCTGTATCTGCGGGACAGGAAGATGTCTGTTAAATAGCGGTGTCTTGTAATCCCATGTGGGACGGGCCAAATGTTTGGTGCGACACAGAAATCAAATCAAACTAAAAGTGTATTTAGTTTCTCTTCCACTGCATGGCTCTGAAGAGAGAAAGCACCAGACCTCCTTTATCCTACACACTTTGTTCTCTTTGTGGACATCTGTAAAGAAATCTAGATTTACATTTATTTGTTTGGTGGACCAAAATGTTGTTATCATAATCATAATCAATTAGTCATTCTTCTCTTTTACATAGCTGAGATTCTGGTTCTGTGTGGATGAAGTGAATCTGTTGATGAAATCATTGAACAAGAGTCTTTGAACAGACTTTACTGATGGGATGTGTGAACAAACTGAAGCTTTACATGATGAATAAACTAACATGAACAAAGTATTTTCTTCCTGTCTTCATTCCAGGGTTTCATACAAAGCTGACGGAGAAATGTGAAACTGATGTGAGAGTATAACTGAGGCCCTTTTCCTCCTGAAACACCACAAAGTACAGTGTTCATGTTTAGAGTCAGTCAGTCTCGGTCCTTTCAACTTTCCTCACTAAAACTGCTCCGTCACAGAGAAATGAGCAGTTTTCTATCACTTGTTCACAGTGATTAAGTAGTGTGTGTTAAAAGAATAAAAAGAAGGTTTATCATGGCTGTACTAACCAGTCCCTCCAGAAAAACGTGATTATGCGATCGCATAATTCAACGCATAATCAGCCAAAGTCCGCATAGTGATGCGGGGGGGCCGCACTTTCACTGCATAAATTGCTGATTTCCGCGCAAAATATGCGGCGCTTGCATGATGTCATAATTTAAAAATTTTGCGTTTACTTCACACAAGAGCAGCCGTTTTCCCCTGTTGCCATGGGAACATTATGAAGTGACATCATTATGCGACGTGAACTTCATCAAAAAGCAGGGTGTCAGTGTGTGTTTTTTTCATCAAACCACAGTTTTTACAAATTTCATCGCATAAAAATGCATAAATATCATATATAGCATATTCCATCGCATTTTTTAAGAAAACGTTGCCGCATAATCAAGGATTTTTGCCCCGCAACAAAAAAAATCCACATCTTTCTGGAAGGACTGGTTTATAACTCTTATAAATGTACAGTACAGGCCAAAAGTTTGGACACACCTTCTCATTCAATGCGTTTCCTTTTTATTTTCATGACTATTTACATTGTAGATTCTCACTGAAGGCATCAAAACTATGAATGAACACATATGGAATTATGTACTTAACAAAAAGTTTGAATTGACTCGAAACATGTCTTATATTTTAGATCTTCAGTAGCTTCACCCTTTGCGCTTTTTTATTAATAAGGGAAAAACTTCCACTAATGAACCCTGACAAAGCACACCTGTGAAGGGTAAAACCATTTCAGGTGACTACCTCATGAAGCTCATTGAGAGAACACCAAGGGTTTGCAGAGTTATCAAAAAAGCAAAGGGTGGCTACTTTGAAGAATCTAAAATATAAGACATGTTTTCAGTTATTTCACACTTTTTTGTTAAGTACATAATTCCATATGTGTTCATTCATAGTTTTGATGCCTTCAGTGAGAATCTACAATGTAAATAGTCATGAAAATAAAGAAACACATTGAATGAGAAGGTGTGTCCAAACCTTTGGCCTGTACTGCATATGAGCGCTGTACACACCCAAATCAAGACTACAAATGTATAATGCTGCAATCGGCGTACCGAGACAAGTATTATAGACTAGAGGGTGACACGGGTCACGCGTGGTATGGGAGTCAATTTCACTGTCGGTAGCGTGTTCGAGACAGATAGAGCAGAGAAATCAACGGGAGCGGGACAGAGATTAAACTAAGAAATGACGCTGTATGTGGTGAGTGGTCCCAAAGATTGGGAGGCCTTTGGTTTTAGAAAAGAGAACCACACTTACAACTCAATGACATCGTTTTGTTGATGGGAAATCGACCCCCACCTAACCCTACCCCAGCAGGAGACACACACACACACAACACACAGTTATACATATACAACACAACACACACATACATATATATATATATATATATATATATACACATATATATATATATATATATACATATATATATATATATATATATATATATATATATATATATACACACATATACATATATATATATATATATATACACACACATATATATATATATAAATCATATATATATACATATATATATACATATATACATATATACATATATACATATATATATACATACATCATCATACATATACATACACACATACACACACACACACACACACACACACACACACACACACAAGAAACAGACACACAGACACACACACACACACACACACACACACACACAGACACACACACACACACACACACACACACACACACACACACACACACACACACACACACACACACAGACACACTCGACACAACGTATTCTTTTACCCTCTAGTACCGTATCACTGCTCCAAACAGCGCCCTGAAGACCAGGTGGGCCACCCGAAACTCTTCCGATTGGCTGAAGACGAACCGATGGACAGCAGGAGGCAGGACCCTCAAACTGAGCCTCTCCACAGCTGGAGGACAGACACAAACAACCACAGATTCTCTCTCCATTAACCACACGCACACACTTGTCAATGTCTGACTGCACCGAGACAGTGTCTCTGTGCCACGAGACAGCAGCTAAGTTTCCATCCACTTGTCAATCGAATTATCTGAAGTTCGGTAAAAAAACTCATGCGAATAAAGCTGAGTGTGAAAGTGTGTTTCCATCCAACGGCTTTAAAGCGAATAAAAACCTGTGCGTAATGACGTCACACATCGCTGTTTTGCGATTAAATTGGTATATTGAATTGATTTGAGACATTTTAAGGTGTTTCCATTCATTTTTGAACTGAATCGCACAAGATTCAAGCGAACTTTTGCGAACAAAGTTTTGCTAGACAAAAGCAGTTGTTAATATTAGAAGCCAAGCTATAGCCTAAGCTCCGATGGGCCTTTGGTTCATCTAAAAGGTGAACTTGCCTTATATTTTCCCTCCGGCACCGCTGCGAGACAACTCTCTCTTTTGAGCCGTGTATCGCTGTTTGAGCTCCTTCCATTTACTCCGCAGGACGTCCCACGGCTTGTCCTAAGGGACATTGTAAAACGCTTAAAGTGAAAAAGCTTAACATGGTTTAATATCTGAACAACGATCAATCATCACCAGATGTATCGTGGTCATATCTTGTCATGAACACTTAAGCCTGTCAAAAAAACTAAATCGAAATCCAACGATTATAGAAGTTATCTCACGTTAATGTGTCAGATAACGTCCATAATATTTGGACATTGGGTTAGATTTGACCGTTTTAAGTGGTTATGATGAGCAATATAGAAGAGGATGTTTTTGATGATGATTGATCGTTGTTTAGGTAACATTAAACCATGTTAAGCTTTTTCACATTAGGACTTATAAAGCCAATGAGAACCGTGGAGAGTCAACCCCCAGCCGCTCCGCTGCCCTGAAGCAGCAGCAGCAGCAAAGCTTTATGTCAGATAACGTCCATAATAATTGGACTTTGGGTTAGATTATTTGACAGTTTTCCGTGGTTATGAGGAGCAATATGAGAGAGAAATTTGGTGATGATTGATCATTGTTTAGGTACATTCAACCACGTTAAGCTTTTTCCCTCGCCATATTAATAATATTAATACGGCCACTGATGAAGAAAATATTAACGTGAGATAACTTCTATAATCGTTGGATTTCGATTTAGTTTTTTTGACAGGCTTAAGTGTTCATGACCAGATATGACCATGATAAATCTGGTGATGACTGATCGTTGTTTAGATACATTAAACCACGTTAAGCTTTTTCAAGTTTAGCGTTTAATGTCCCTGTCGTAACTGTTGGTCATTTCCTTCGCGAGCTCGTGATAAATGATGCCGTTTCTTAGATTTTTTCTATCTAAAATAGCTGTTATATTTTTCTGGTAAATTAAATAAAAAAAGTATCTCGTCTCCTCGTTTGTCCACTTACATCTGTTTTTGTTTATTATTCAGATAAAAACGGGTCGATGGAAACATAGCTAGTGTCTGGGAGTCACAGGACAGTGTCTGACTGTCCCGGGACAGTCATGGGAGTCACAGGACAGTGTCTGACTATCCCGGGACAGTCATGGGAGTCACAGGACAGTGTATAGGACAGTGTCTGACTATACCGGGACAGTCATGGAGTCACAGGACAGTGTATAGGACAGTGTCTGACTATCCCGGGACAGTCAGGGGAGTCACAGGACAGTGTATAGGACAGTGTCTGACTATACCGGGACAGTCATGGAGTCACAGGACAGTGTATAGGACAGTGTCTGACTATCCCGGGACAGTCATGGAGTCACAGGACAGTGTATAGGACAGTGTCTGACTATCCCGGGACAGTCATGGAGTCACAAGACAGTGTATAGGACAGTGTCTGACTATACCGGGACAATCATGGAGTCACAGGACAGTGTATAGGACAGTGTCTGACTGTCCTGGGACAGTCAGGGGAGTCACAGGACAGTGTGTCGCAGCAGTGTGTAGTGACCATCATCCGCATGTCGGAGTCACAGGACAGTGTCTGACTATCCCGGGACAGTCATGGAGTCACAAGACAGTGTATAGGACAGTGTCTGACTGTCCTGGGACAGTCATGGGAGTCACAGGACAGTGTCTGACTGTCCCAGGACAGTCATGGAGTCACAGGACAGTGTATAGGACAGTGTCTGACTATCCCGGGACAGTCATGGAGTCACAAGACAGTGTCTGACTATCCCGGGACAGTCATGGAGTCACAAGACAGTGTATAGGACAGTGTCTGACTGTCCTGGGACAGTCATGGGAGTCACAGGACAGTGTCTGACTGTCCCAGGACAGTCATGGAGTCACAGGACAGTGTATAGGACAGTGTCTGACTGTCCTGGGACAGTCATGGGAGTCACAGGACAGTGTCTGACTATCCCAGGACACTCCTCAGGACAGTTTTTGCTGCCACTGCTTCTCCACAGATTGTAAAACCTTAATGTGTTCTGTGTGAAGCTCCTTAAAGCTGCATCCTCTCTAACCTGCAGCAGGGGGAGACTCCACTGGCTCCAAACAGAAGTCTGTTTCTATAGAAGTCTATGAGAAAATGAGCCTACTTCTCTCTTCATTTATTACCTCAGTAAACATTTTCATAATGAGTTTATGGTCTCAATCTCTAGTTTTAAGTCTTCTTCAACACAGCTGATGTTCATTTAGTAAATGATTGTCCCATTTATTTTAAAATAGACGATAGGTGATGCTTTAGGACCTGTCAATCAGGAGAGAGGCTTTTTGATGCTTTTCTCTAAGTTTTTGTCTCTTTTTACAAGCTTTTTTGTCCTTTCTTTGACAATTTTCTGCTTTTTTTCTATTTTTCCTGCGTTTTCATCACTTTCTTCTCCATTTTTGCCGCTTTTTTTGGAGTTATTTTTATTTTTTTAAGTTTTTCTTAAAAGGTTTTAGTTTTTATATTTAGTTTAGATAACATTAGACCCTACACTTATTTTGGAGTGTTGTCCATGTTTTCATTTTAAACTTTGACCCTTTGTGTTTTTACTTCAGCGAAGTTAAGTGGAATATTTTGTCGCCTAAAAATGTCTTGTTCAGTGTTCTGCCAACCAAGCTAGCTGCTAGCTAGCTAGCTGGTTCAGCGTCAGTTAGCGTCCACCAAAAGTTCTGTTGTTGCCGCTGACAGACTCAGATTATTATTCTAAGAGTCTGACAACATGTAAATAATCAGGACTTTTAGCGTGTATAGAGCCAGCATATCTCCACCAGACTCCATGTAAATAATCAGGACTTTTAGCGTGTATAGAGCCAGCATATCTCCACCAGACTCCATGTAAATAATCAGGACTTTTAGCGTGTATAGAGCCAGCATATCTCCACCAGACTCCATGTAAATAATTAGGACTTTTAGCGTGTATAGAGCCAGCATATCTCCACCAGACTCCATGTAAATAATCAGGACTTTTAGCTGTGTTAGAGCCAGCATATCTCCACCAGACTCCATGTAAATAATCAGGACTTTTAGACGCTGTATAGAAGCCAGCATATTTCCACCAGACTCCATGTAAATAATCAGGACTTTTAGCGTGTATAGAGCCAGCATATCTCCACCAGACTCCATGTAAATAATCAGGACTTTTAGTGTGTATAGAGCCAGCATATCTCCACCAGACTCCATGTAAATAATCAGGACTTTTAGCGTGTATAGAGCCAGCACATCTCCACCAGACTCCATGTAAATAATCAGGACTTTTAGCGTGTATAGAGCCAGCATATCTCCACCAGACTCCATGTAAATAATCAGGACTTTTAGCGTCTATAGAGCCAGCATATCTCCACATGTAAATGGGTGAATTAAGGGTTTATTTCAACCAAACCAGAGTGGTGATTGTTGGAACAGTGGAAAGATGAACAAAGACGGCTTTTGATAGTTTGATTTGTTTCCGTACACTTTGAATGAAGTGTGTTTTTACGATGATAAAATTACTGTTTATTTACATGGAGTCTGGTGCGTTAGCTAGCTGGTAACGGCCGTATTGGGTGAAGATAGTTTAATATTTGGCATTCGTCGGTTTTCGCGGATGTTACCTTCAATAGCTCCGTGTCAATACTTCGATTTCCCCCAGTTTCTGGGTATGTTGTAGAGCTTATTTAGACAGACGTTTCACACTTATTTTTAACTCAAAATCACCAAAAATGTCGATACAGTTTAGAGCGCAAACAACTTAATGTCTGTCCAACGCTCCCGTCGCAATAGGCGTACTTAGGGACCGTCATAAAATTGCAACTCCACTAATTTTAATCTTCATTAACTTTTTTGTTTTACAACATAGAAATCTCAAACCACTTCCATTAAAGAGAGGGAGAGCCATTAAACATTTCACACTTGTGAATTAGTAAAAATAAATAAAAGTAAATAAAGATGTAGGCTAATAGTTACCAATAAATATGGTAGTTTCAACCATTTTCTAATTAATGAATAGATTGACATCAAACCACCTGTAATATGTCACAGACATCTTATCACAACTTTCACAGCTGTTAGTTTGTGAAAAAGTCTTTAGCAAATCCCGTAGCATCCTCATCAGTAACCTATAGTCTATAAATGCATATTTAAAGCTTTTCACTTCATTGGCTTCCTCATTTTTGAATATAATCACATCAAACCACCTGTAATATGTCTCTGGCATCCTCTCACAAATTTCACAGCTGTTAGTTTGCAAAAAAAAAGTCTTTAGCAAATCCTATAGCATTCTCAATGTATATTTAAAGCTTTTCAATTCAATGGCTTCCTCATTTCTGAATAAAATCACATCAAACCACCTGGAATATGTTTCTGGCATCCTCTCACAAATTTCACAGCTGTTAGTTTGTGAAAAAGTCTTTAGCAAATCCCGTAGCATCCTCATCAGTAACCTATAGTCTATAAATGCATATTTAAAGCTTTTCAATGCAATGGCTTGCTCAATTTTGAATATAATCACATCCAACCACCTGTAATATGTCTCAGGCATCCCCCAGAACTTTCACAGCAGTTAGTTTGTGAAAAAGTCTTTAGCAAATCCATTAGCATCCTCATCAGTGACATATAGTCCATAAAATGCATATTTAAAGATTATGAATTTGTGAAAAATGACTTATGTAAAAAAATATTTACAAAGAAAATGCACAGCACATCATAGAGGCTAACCTGTTGTGCTTCTGAGACAAGACAACCTTGCCAGAGGGCCTCCTTGTGTACTCAGGCCACGCCGCATCAGAATATTAAATTCTGTGTTCAGCAAAAAACTGAACAGCGCAGACTGCCATGTCCCGGTGCCAGATTCCCCCACAGGAAAACACAGCCACACTCCACAGCTGCCAGCACCCCAACCACTGTGTCCAATCCAGCCACCAGCCAACGGCAACGCAGTGCCCCGCACATCGATGCTCCAGGCACCAAAACAAGGAAATTAAACCCCCGCCCCTATTCGGCCCCGCCACCAGCATCAGAAAGGAGAAAAGTTTTGAAATATTAACCTTTAAATATGCATTAAATAGCCAACAGCTCAGGGATATTGATAAGGTATTTCAAAGTTTTTTTTCCCCACAAAGTAACGGCTGTGAAAGTTGTAAAAAGATTTCTGAGAAATATTACAGGTGGTTTGATGTCAATATAATCATTAATGAGGAACCTATTAAAATAATAATTTTTATTAAATATGCACGTCATAGACATTATCACAAACTAACAGCTGTGAAAGTTGTAAAAATATGTCTGAGAAATATTACAGGTGGTTTGATGGCTATATATTCAGAAATGAGAAACCTATTAAATTGCTAATCTTTAAATATGCATTTTATAGTCAATAAGTCAGTTATGTGGATGCTAAGGCATTTGCTAAAGACGTTTTCACAAAATAACAGCTGTGAAATTTATAATCGGATGGCTGAGACATATTACAGGTGTTTTGATGTGAATATATTCAAAAATGACCAACCTACTAAATTGATAATCTTTTAATATGCATTTTATACTGATGAGGATGCTACGGGATTTGCTAACTACTTTTTCACAAACTAACAGCTGTGAAATTTGTGATAAGATGTCTGAGACATATTCCAGGTGGTTTGATGTGATTATATTCAAAAATGAGGAAGCCATTGAATTGAAAAGCTTTAAATATGCATTGAGAATGCTATAGGATTTGCTAAAGACTTTTTTGCAAACTAACAGCTGTGAAATTTGCGAGAGGATGCCAGAGACATTTTCCAGGTGGTTTGATGTGATTATATTCAAAAATGAGGAAGCCAATGAATTGAAAAGCTTTAAATATGCATTTATAGACTATAGGTCACTGATGAGGATGCTACGGGATTTGCTAACTACTTTATCACAAACTAACTGCTGTGAAATTTGTGAGAGGATGCCAGAGACATTTTCCAGGTGGTTTGATGTGATTATAGTCAAAAATGAGGAAGCCATTGAATTGAAAAGCTTTAAATATGCATTGAGGATGCTATAGGATTTTCTAAAGACGTTTTTTTAACAAACTAACAGCTGTGAAAGTTGTGATAAGATGTCTGAGACATATTACAGGTGATTTGATGTGATTATATTCATAAATGGGCAAGCCATTGAATTGAAAAGCTTTAAATATACATTTATAGACTATAGGTCACTGATGAGGATTGTATGGGATTTGCTAAAGACTTTTTCACAAACTAACAGCTGTGAAAGTTGTGATAAGATGTGTGAGACATATTACAGGTGGTTTGATGTCAATACATTCATTAATTAGAAAATGGTTTAAACTACCATATTTATTGGTATAGCCTACATCTTTATTTACTTTTATTTATTATTACTAATTTACAAGTGTGAAATGTTTAATGGCTCTCCCTCTCTTTAATGGAAGTGGTTTGAGATTTTTATGTTGTAAAACAAAAACGTTAATGAAGATTAAAATTAGTGGAGTTGCAATTTTACGACGGTCCCTAAGTACGCCTATTGTGACGGGAGCGTTGGACAGACATTAAGTTGTTTGCGCTCTAAACTGTATCGACATTTTTGGTGATTTTGAGTTAAAAATAAGTGTGAAACGTCTGTCTAAATAAGCTCTACAACATACCCAGAAACTGGGGGAAATCGAAGTATTGACACGGAGCTATTGAAGGTAACATCCGCGAAAACCGACGAATGTCAAATATTAAACTATCTTCACCCCGGTCAGTCCACAAACCAACGGGCTTGCTAGCGTTAGCTAAAAGTTAGCTTTCCAAAAAGTCTAAGAACAGAAGCTGGTAAAGATTAAACTCACTGCTGTGGGGAGCCGAAGATCTGCGGCGGTCAGAGAGAGCCATCATCATCCATCCAAAGTCTTCTATCAACAAGCTTTCAGTCAGTCACAGGGAGGCTGCTGTTTTGATTTGATTTGTCAGTTGGTCAATTTGTCAGTTGGAGCTTCTTGAGCCAGCATATCTCCACCAGACTCCATGTAAATAATCAGGACTTCTAGCGTGTATAGAGCCAGCATATCTCCACCAGACTCCATGTAAATAATCAGGACTTTTAGCGTGTATAGAGCCAGCATATCTCCACATGTAAATGGGTGAATTAAGGGTTTATTTCAACCAAACCAGAGCGGTGATTGTTGGAACAGTGGAAAGATGAACCAAGAAGGCTTTTGGTAGTTTTATTTAGTTTCTGTCCACTTTGAATGAAGTGTGTTTTACGATGATAAAAGTCCTGATTATTTACATGGAGTCTGGTGCGTTGATTTGTCAGTTGGTCCGTTTGTCAGTTGGAGCTTCTTGAAGTTTCCACAGTGACGTAATTTCTTCGGTCTCCAGGCAACCCTCCAGGAGACACGACGAGGCAATGAACAGAGGCAGAAATAGAAAGAAGAAATGAAGGATGAAAAGAGGAGAAGATACCTCACAGTCCAGGAGAAATGAAGGATGAAAAGAGGAGAAGATACCTCACAGTCCAGGAGAAATGAAGGATGAAAAGAGGAGAAGATACCTCACAGTCCAGGAGAAATGAAGGATGAAAAGAGGAGAAGATACCTCACAGTCCAGGTGGAGAAGGGCGGAGTTAGACGGGCTGTCAGAGGAGTCCTCAACAGGTGAGAAGCTAGCATGAAGAAAGGTAGCTAGCTAGCTACCGTTTGACCTGCTAACGTTACTGTGATGGAGAGGATCCTCCATTTTGAGAAATAATAACATGTATGATTGACAATATAAGCAGTTTGGAAACATTAATATGTGAGAGAAATCCAGTCCGTTGATTATTTAAGTGTGTGTGTGTGTGTGTGTGTGTGTGTGTGTGTGTGTGTGTGTGCGTGTGCGTGTGTAGGTGTGTGTGTGTGTGTGTGTGAGAGATCGTGTGCGTATGTTTGTGTATATGTGCGTATATGTCCGTGTGTGTGCATGTCCTTGTGTGTGTGTGTGTAAGTGTAGGTGTGTGTGTGTGTGAGAGAGATTGTGTGAGTGTATGTGCGTGTATGTCCTTGTGTGTGTGTGTGTGTGTGTGTGTGTGTGTGTGTGTGTGTGTGTGTGTGTGTGTGTGTGTGAGAGAGATTGTGTGTGTGTGCATGTCCTTGTGTGTGTGTGTGTCTTTGTGTGTGTGCTTGTCCTTGTGTATGCATGTCCGTGTGTGTGTGGGTGTGTGTGTGTGCATGTCCTTGTGTGTGTGTGTCTGTGTGTGTGTGTGTGTGTGTGTGTGTGTGAGTGTGATAAATGATCAGTTCACTACTTTAAGTGAATTTGGGTGTTTTATTCAATTTTATAGCATGTAAAGAAAAATTGATAAAAGAACGCTGAAAAAAGTGACAAAAATGTCGGGAAAATCTTCAAAAAACGCCAGGAGAAGTGACAAAAATATGGGAAAAGCTTATAAAAGACATCAAAAGAATCACAGAAAAATACTGACAGGATCTGCTGGTCCATGTGTATATATATATATATATACTGTCTATGTCTCCCTCCCCAGGTCAGCGGGGCGCTCTGACCTCGGCGGCTGGAGGAAGTTCAGAGGTCACCTGTTGGAGGAGGGGCGGAGCCTGCTGCCGTTTGGTCTGGGGCTGCTGATGGCGTCCGTGTACGGAGCCACGGCTCTCTTCCTGCAGAACCAGCCTCTGTGGCTGTGCGTCTACACCACGCTGACTCTGGCCGCGCTGGCCGCCTTCGGCATGGGACTGTCGGCCGGCGTCCGCGCCAACGTCTCCGTGCTGATGCCCACGCTCTGCTCAGGTCAGATTCAGATTCACCTGCAACGGTATCGTAGTCTTACATTCACAATTAGTTTCTTATTTTGATTTAGTTTTCAGAGTGTGTTTAAAGCGCCCATATTCTGCTCATTTTCAGGTTCATAACTGTATTTTAAGGTTGTACCAGAATAGGTTTACATGGTTTAATTATCAAAAAACACCATATGTTTGTTGTACTGCACAGCTCTCTCTCACTGCTGCAGATCCTCTTTTCACCTGGTTTCTGTTTTAGCTACAGAGTGAGACCTCTTTTCATCTTCTTCTTCTGTACTATCTTTGATTGCACTCGCACATGCTCAGTAGCTCAGATGTAGATCATGTCAGCTAGCTAACTCTAGAGACAGTAAAAGAAAGCCTGTTTCTCCAACTTTGGTCAGTTACAAGGCAGGATTAGCTGGGAGACTTCTTCTAAACCAGGGAGCACATGTAAGTAGTTCTTTTGTAGATTATGGTGAACTTGTGTGTGTTGTAGCAGTGCTTTGCTATTGAGAACGACGTAGCATGCTAGCGTTAGCATTAGCGTTAGCATGCTAATGCTACGAGCTAACGGTTGTGGTTAGCCAGCTCATTTCGGACTGTGACGTCACACGAGCCAATTTTGAACAGCTCACCAGGAGACTGAAGGCAGGACACATTCAGAAACCAGATCTCACTCAGAACACCATGGATGGATTTTTTTCAAAGTTTGTATGTGTGTGGAAGCACCAGAGACACAAAAGAACACCCCAAATCACCAGAAATAGTGTTTTTTTTCATAATATGGGCACTTTAACATTAATTATCAACGGTAACTTCTGCAGTAGTCTCACTTTGCCAGGCCTTACCAGGAAGGTCTGGCTAGTCCACCCAGCATTCCTGGTGGGAGAACAACCTGCTCTGGTTTATCAGCATTTCTTTACCCTCTCCTGTTGTCTTTGGGTCTTTGGGTACAAAAACACACGAAAAACTTTTATTTTCTTCTTTTTTTAAAGCTGAAAAAAAGTGACCAAAAAAATCGGAAAAAACTGACAAACAATTGTTACATTTTTTTTTTTTTTTTAAAGTGACAACAATTTTTTTTGAAACAGTGACAAAATTTTTTTACAAAAAAATAGAATAAAGTGACCCAAAAAATCGGAAAAAACTACAAATTCTTTTTTTTTTTTTTTTTTAAGAAATTCTGAAAAAGTGAGAAATAAAACATCGGAAAAAGCGACAAGTAACTTGTTAAAAAAATAGACAAAAACATAGAAAAAAAAAGTTGGAATAAAATCGTCAAAGTGTAGAAAAAGAACAACAAAATGTTAAAATTTCAACCCAGAAAAACACACAGTTGCACGGTCGACAGGAAGACAACACGAGGGTTAAACCAATCACAATCATCGTGGGGGCGGGGCTAAGCTCCGTACGGAGCCACGGTGCCTCTGCTAAATAGCCTCTGGAAGGAACTTGTTTTGGTGGAACATGTGGACGTTCAGAAGTAGTTTTTAGTCGTGCAACAGAGAACTCCGATTGGACAGAGAGTCTAGCTAGCTGTCTGGATTTACCCTGCAGAGATCTGAGGAGCAGTTAACCATAGTCCTCAGAAATCAGCCGCAGGTTAGAACCCCAACACAGAGACAGAGGAAGGGGGACGCACATCTGGCCGAATGTCCGGCGGCACCGGAACAATCCCGGAAGTGGAACGTCAAAGATATAGACTTCTTCTGCAGTAACGCTATCCGTTTGCTGTTGTACATTGAAGTTAATGCTTCGTACATGAGTAAATGTACCTAGCTTACATGTCAACACTGCTCACATGGCTGCACACAGCTCTAAAATGCAGTGCATTGTGGGATTGTTAGCAAGTGGACTTTGTTTGGGGCTCCCAGATGTATGCAATTCTGCTCAGCCTATCATGCGCCTTCGCCTTTGTGTTTCAGCCTTCGCTAAGTTCCTCCTCTTCCTGTTTGTGTCGCTGCTGCTCACCGGTCCTCTCAGCAAATCTTTAGGAAAACACGGAGGAAAGCCCAGTTGTAGTTTGCTTGGCAGCCAATCAAACGCAAGAGCTGATGCGGTGAGAGCAGCCAATTTTACTGTAAGAATCCTTCCACCTCCACCCATCACAGTGTCATCACTGTTAATAATACTAATACTGTTTAAGGGTAACTTTGTTTTTGTTTTCCACCTGGAGCCTATTTTCCATGTTTTTGTGTCTAAGTGCCTGACTTGAAACTGGTCCAGCATTAAAACGAACCGTGCTGTAATGTAACCCTACATAATGTTCAGCAGCAGTTAGAGTCCAGCCCCAAAATCACCATCACCAAACTCCACCAGACTCCATGTAAATAATCAGGACTTTGAAGCCAAAAGGGTTTCTCAGCATATCTCCCACCAGACTCCATGTAAATAATCAGGTCTGGAAAGAATTTTTATAATAAGGTTTTCAAATTGTGCACAATATAAAATTCACCATTTTTTCCACATCGAGCGAAACAAAGCAAGTGTTGTTGGCGTTTCAATGGGACTTTTCAAAGCCAGAATGTGGAGATATTTATTGACTGTTAACTTCAGCCCTATATTGAGGTAGTACAAGGATATAGTTGCTTCTTACAACTCTGCTGCACCTGGTCAATAAAAATGCTCAATCCTCCGGTGTGTAAGAGACCGTGAAAACTGTGCTAACACTCTGTACAACTGAAACCACATGAACAGTGCTGTTTAAATTTCAGATGGGGACACCGTTAGGATATCAAACACCAGCGTTTTCGTAAATGGTTAAACAGGCGTTTGCAATGAGTTTTTTACAATATCAAAGCGTTATGGGTAGAGACTCCTCCTGTTTATGTACTGAAGATTAATGGTGTTGGGAACCCGGTGACAGGTTTACCTTTTCTGAAGCTGAGGTTACAGTTGTATATGAACAAAACAAAGTGTTTAAAATTGAGAAAGTGCTGGCTCGAGAAAACAGGACGTTAAAAGCTTACTTGTGAAATGGTTAGGATGGCCTCAAAATTCAATTCAAGCTCTCTGAAAAGACATAGTTGATTTGTAAGATAAAGAACATCCCAGTCTTGTAATGTTAGTCATTGTGTTTTGTTGAGTGAAGGTGTTGGAGCTTATAATAAGAGCCAGTTTTTGATTACACACTCCTAGTAATGCCTCTCACAATTGAATATCAAATAATAAGATTTGGCAATTCAGAACAAAACTGGCTAAACCACTCCTTATTACACCAAGCTTATGAAGTTGGTCTTATTGAAATTCAATGCCAGGGTCTGGAATAGTTCCACTGAAGAATGATGCCAAGGTTGATTTCATCGTCTAGCGAAAATGTTCAACAAGCTGAAGGCTAGCGTTGGTTCTTATAATGCGATAGTAGCTTGTTGAAAAGTATAATGTGAAATGTGCTACCTAACCTCTAGCCCACATAACTATGACACACAATCCTATCACTAATGAAGATTCTTTCCACGGAGAGCCGGTTTGGAATGTTATTGTGTTTAAAGAGTCTGGCGAAAGTTTGGGTTTCATTAGACTCTATGATTGAAGTCACATTGGCCCCTCATTTAAAATGTACAGCTCCACACCCGGATTGAACATTCATGGGAAGTGCCGTTATAATATATTTATTTATAGTGACATTGTGGACTACCAGCTAGTCGTTGATAGTCATGTACCCCTACTCCGTTGTATAAATATCTCCTGATGAGAACAAGCGTGTACTTACTCTAAGTTACGACGTCCTCACTACATCGTTGTAGCATTTCGGAAGTATTACTGATATTCAAATAGAACTACGAAGGAGCGATCAGATCACCATCCCACTTTCTCATAGGAGGAAGTAATTGTCAAACTACATTAGACCTGCAATAAACAGCATTGAAATGATGAGAGCGTACACATCCATGATGAAGTATTGACTATACTGAATCAAGCTGGTGAGAGTTGATATAGCCTCCAATAATGATTAGGGGGAATTCAGAATTTGTTTCATACTGTCCCTTTTAAAAAAGGGTTTAATATAGCCAAACCTCATCTGAAGGTAAAGAAAGTGGTTTTGTTGGTGATGTTGTGACTAATGTCAGGAATGCCATTGACTCAGCCATCAGGGAATAGAGCTAATGGTTGTACCAGTGCTTAAAGCATTAAAAGAGCCTAGGATGTCGATTAACGGATTAATGAACAAGAAAAAAAGCATACACAAAAGCGAGAGGATTGTCAAAAGAGGCATCTGTCTTGGCAGAGCTCAGACCGTACTCTTGTAGCCCCTACAAAAGACATATTTTAATTTTACAGAATCAATCTTGGCGTTTATTCATAATCAGTCCGAGAAGGTGTGTGAAGACAGGATTGGATCTGTTTGGTACCTACACACAAACATCTATCGAAAATCAACATTTGTAGAAATCCCCCAATGTCCAGCTCTACAGGGGCCGTCTATTGAATTTTTTTACAGCTAGCGGGAGAGGATTATCCTAGACCTTAACGATTTACTTGTAACATACCGTGTAAATTACAAACCCTGATAACATTGTTGGCTTCTTGTAGCTAGTGTAGGTTTATAAGCTATCCTGGATGCAGTCTTTTTTTCACAAGTAGATATAATGTTGGGTGATAGACTTTGATCAACACGTCTTCAAATCATTATCCTTATAGAGCCCTTATAGAATGTCATTTACAGTTATGGAGAGGAACCGTTAGCTCATAATTTAGCACAGGGCTATTTTGTGGAGACCACAACTGGCCAAATGGATGAGACATCTATCACGAAGATAATGAGGGGAGTTGGCACAAAGGGGGTGAAGCTGCACATCCGAAGAAAGCCATATTATGGAATTAATAGCACCAGTACATGCAGATTTGTTTTCAAGAAAAACTATGTGCTAAATGGTGTTGACATGTCTGAAATTTATCCGTTCAAACTGTCTGGGGCTTGCTTTTGTCTGCTGTCTTTTGTCGGAGGCGCTTTGTCCTCCTGGTGTCTTCTTGTCTGCTGTCTATGTTGTCAAAACTGTAACTTATCTGTAGTCAGATATCCGTGATAGCATACTAATGCAAAATATGCTATTGCCAGAGTATCTCTAAAACCTTCTCCAATACCTACAGGCACAGTGTTGCACCAAGAAAACCTGTTCATGGGACAGATTCCTAAATTTGTAGTCATAGCTTTCAGTAGATAATGAAAGCATACACAGGATCGGTATCCGTAACCCCTTTAATTTTGAACTATAATGCAATTTATTAGCCTTTATACCCCGGATGGACACCCTCACCCATCCTCCTTTTCAGCCCTTTTTTTAAAGGGACAATATATGCGGGGGGTAATATTATCAACTGAGTTTGAATCAACTTTTAAAGACTCCCTATCTATAACCACGATCTGATTTTGGGTGTGTTATAAGCTATTTTAGTTGTAATTTGGAACCCCGCCGGTGGGGGTCAGAAGCGTTCACTGATTAAGAGCGGCAGCGTTACCGGCAGATCACCGGTTCAGAAGACCCCCCTTCCGAGGACCTATGACCCTTATCTGCTATTCCGTTTGTGATTCTGTATCCCGAAATATCTAACGAAGGCAAGTCCTATTGGATCATTACTAAAGATGAATGCGATGAGCTCACTAAGCGTTATCGAGAGATGAATAGAGACTTTCTAAATTTCTTAGGAGTAATGCCATGTGATGCATCTCCCAAGAGCCGTGGTTTGTAGAAATTACCCGCTATGTTAGTTGTAAATACACAACCCAGTAATCATACCCGGTGAAGCACTGGCTGGGGTATTTACATTACAGAGGGAACAAGCATGGTTTGTTCTTTGATAGCTTTGGACATCCACCTACCTTTTTTCCTCCGGAAATTAGCCAATTTCCTCTTAAAAACAGTGTGGAGATGTGCGATTCAGCAAAACAAGTTCAAAATAATTATTCTACAACATGTGGACAGCACTTGTGTATTCTTTTTATGTCACATTCAGAAAAAGATTCCTTATACAAAGTATTGAGCATGTATGGGCCAATCTTGTATACAGCTTGGTACAATGGTTAGTCTATACTGTTAGCAGAATACATCAGATGTGTGTGTCATGATCCAAGAATTTAAATGTGTACAATGTTCGTAAGCCACCTATGGGTAAAAAAAATTGTGTAAAATGGTGTACCATGATGTTTTTTTTAAAAATAAAGGAATGTGGATATACATGTCTTCATATTGTATCAATTTTGCTTCTTTTTTACTTTAAAACAAATTATACAGGAAAAATGCATTCCAATAGATAAAATTAATGTAAAACATTCATTTAATGTACTGGGTTTACATACAACTTACATTTTCATATGCCTGAAGAAATTACCCACTCAATGGAAAAAAAATTTAATAAAAATATAAAATGTATGTCACGGATTAACTACAACACGGCGTTTCACATAGTTGAATAAAGAAAAAAACACCTGAATAGAAAAATAATAATAAAACAGATTTAAAAATAAAATAAATTTATGTAAACATTCATTTAATGTCACCAGTTTACTTACAACTTACCTGACTTTTAAGCATAGTTGGATAAAGAAGGCACACTCAATAGAAAGCACATCTCAATAGAAAAATAATAATAAAAAGAAATGGGTTTGAAAGTAAAATATAAAAGAATTAAGTGCTAATAATGAAATAGTAAAATAGGTTTAAAAAGGTAGATACTAAAAATTAGTGTAATAATGAAAGAGATTAAAACCTACTTGAGGTCTTAGTAATGGATGGTGTAATACTAAAGGGTTCTAGGGTACTAGTTCTTGGCGTTAAAATCAGATGCGGTTGTGTATTAAATGCAGGGCCATTCTTAATGTCTCTAGGAGTCTTGTGAGGGATCATCAAAACATCATTTTGTGTATTACTTCAGTGATGTATCTGTTTTAAAAGCCTCAAGTAGAGCAGTACCCTTGTGTTTTGGGATTCTCGGATATTGACATTTAAACTAGCTAAGTTTTAAAATATGTTCCACCCTTTTTGGTCTGCGGTCTCCATATTATTATGAGCTGTGACCTTTTTCAGCATCCTTACAGGTGACTACCTGGCACATTCTTATCTTCCAACAACTTCTTCCCCTTGATCTGTCATATCTGAGTCATTGTGTCGGGATAATGAAGTCAATATGTATTCCATTTCTTTGTTTCTTATAGGCATATGTTTCAACACTTCTGTTTTAACATATTTTTCCTTCATTCATCTTTTAATCCTTTCAATCAACTTCACATTGATAGTGTAATCCTCACTTTCTAATTCACCCTGTTTTTATCATACCAGGTACCTCTAGCAGAATACTTGATATCTTTTAGCTTTTTTATACATCAATGTCCTGCTGTTTCAATATATCACTCATTGGCTCTCCAATTCATGTACATATTAGATACATTTGAAGGTCCATGTTTGAGGATGCTGTAATGCTGCTAGTTGGATTTTGTAACCAAACATTTTCTGGGTGTGTTCCATCTCAACTCCCTGTTGATAAGACTTGCTATGAATGGGATAGCATACCCAGTAGAGCGTAGAAACCCCCTCCTGTTTGATTGATTGTCTTTTTTTTTTTAAATGTTTAACTTTTATCTACTATCAGTCTAACCTATCTTCTTTTTCTTTAACAGCTTGTACTGAATATTAGACAACGGTATGTGCCCTTGTAAGACATTCAAGGTATTTCACAAGGGCATTAATAAAGGATCTGACTAAGCTTGCTCCCACTCACCTACATCCGGGGTGTGCTTATGTATTCTAACAATGTAAAATTCCTCTCCATTCGGTTTGACATTATTACACCTTTTCTCAAGCATTATACAACCTGCTGTGGGGATATCAAGCGTTCTGAGATCTTAAATATAGGGGGTGTTGGTTTATAATCTATCAGTAGATAGCCAAAGGGTGTAACTAGTTGCTCGTTAAAACCTCTAAAAAATATTTACTATTACGGGGAACATTTGCGAACGTGCCAGTAAGCTTATCTGATGTTGATCTAGCATTTTGAAAATATCATATAGTTTGTATTCAAACTGATTGTACATAACTTTACCTTGAATAAACAGATTCTGCACTAGATATATACAACTTCAAGCTCTATGATGGACATACTGGTGAAAACTTTTTGAACTTCAATTATCACTGTCTTCATTATGCTTATATAGATTATTCTTAGTAGTAGGAAGAGTGTTTAAATTGAATTGACCTTGTAAAGTTTATATTCAATTTTAAGTAATTGATAGAGTATATTGGTTGCCAGCTGAATAGATGTATACAATGTTACTCGATTTTTGTGAAATAACATACGACATGTTTTTCAATAATGATCTTTGACAAAGTATGTTTTTCCACAAGTAGAGGACCACTGATAACAAGGCTGAAAGGTGTTGAAGCCTACCATCAATCCTGAAACATCCCTAGTAGCCATAAGGTACAGTTGTATATGTCTTGGAGCACGTGTCGTTTATGTAAGCGACCTGTAACCTTCCCTGGTGAGTGTGTCCGTTTTTGAGATGGAACTGTTTTTGTGTGTTATTGTGAAGAGCAGTTGTGGTCAGATGGTTAGGAGACTGCGGCTGTTGATGTAAAGGATTGGACAGCCCAATTAGCGATTCATGTGTAACCACTTTGGCATTTGTGGCATTGGGGTTACACCCGCATTAACCTGTGTATTTCCTTGGCGGTCCTATAAGCTAGCATTTGGGACCCGAGCTAAACTCAGTTATATAATCTTGGTAGGAGCCCCACAACTTGAGCTATTTGTTCATCCGTTAAATTCGCCAAGGTAAGGACCTAGAGTGGGATCCACTTCCCGTCTCTGCTTGTGAACAGAATACTGTCAGTGTCACATATAAAATCACGTTCCTGCAGTTTATCCAACAAATCATATAGCTCCTGCGAGCTAGGCTGTGGTCATGGCCCCTATAAAAACATTCCACATCCTTTTACTCTGGATCGACCCCCTCTGTGTATAGCCATTGGACAATCGCTACTTCTGGTGAGATGAATGAGAACTGGCCGAACATCAAAGGTAATGAGCTGAACATGGAAGCTGTGTGAAGCCGGGATGGTTGGGTTATGAGCTCCAGCAGTAGTCCATGTTACTTACGCGTAGCAAATTGCCCCAAAAGACTATTCAGAAGCCAATTTATTTGTATGCCTGACAGCTTTGTTAAAACATATATCTTAGTGGGATCAAGGCGAATGCCTTAGTGTGCATAATAGTCATCTATGTACTTTTTGTTTTAGTCTTCCGTTTTGATATGCCCAGGGTATCCCTGAAACTTCTTGCTACGTTTAAGAAATGTTTTAACATAAGCTTTAAAAAGCTGATCAGTTTTTTCTAGGAAATGCCAAACTTCAGCAATGGAAACAATCTTATACCCTTTCTCTATGGCTTTCTGTAATTCAAGCGTCATCCAAGCGCCAGACAACAACCTCTCTTGATGCGCTATGTGTGCATGGTGTTGTTTGATTCATCTCAACGCCACCGCCGTTTATGGAGGAACATCAGTTTACCGTTACAGTGGTAGGGCAACACAGGGTGATACAGGCCTCTGGGGCGGTGCTACTGTACATTTCACAATGCCAAAGTATTTGTTTATGTCATCAAAATCCTTTGTGTATTATTTGGGGGTGTCTATGTGGATAATCTCTTTTAAGACTGAACAGTTGGGTACAAACTTGTGAAATCATAGTGTATCTGATCTTTTCATCATTTTTCTACCTTGTGTACTTTAGCATGTCTCAAAGAGAGGGATTAGCGGATAGAGGCGCCTATTCATGTTAACATAACTCCTTAACTCTGGTTATTGTCCACACCTCTCTCATCACATTCCCACTACCACAACTTTCAGCTGATGCTTATTTTTTAGAGAACACTCTGTATGAACTCCGATACAGTTCACCCTGTGTTTTTTGTTTTGGTGAGAGGATTGATTTCACCTGGCCCAGCATCAGCCGTGAAAGAAGCAGCCATTAAATTCACTTAACAGCGTGTGTATTCTTCTCATCTACAAAGACGACCAAAATACTTTTCACTCTGTTCAGCGTGCTGTATGTCAAGGCCCTCTGTCCGAACTACTCAAGCCACTGTATTGAAACATCAGAACATGTCTTGTTTTGCCTAGGTAGCCTTTCGTATGTCAGAGCAACAGAATCTTTGGGGAGATAACGTTTTAAATACACCTATGTAGGGAGGCCAATGTAGCGTTATGCAAACGGGTCTGGGCCTGTGCACTTCGTGGAAGGCCTCTCTGTATATTTTGCATGCTTTAATCAGAACCGTTACATAGTTAACACAATAGCTGAGCAGCTCTTTTTCGAGAAGTCAAAGGGTGTGTCGGACCGTAGCTACCACTCCATGAGCGTTTTTCTTAAGTCACTCATAGCATCATAACCATATAGAGCTGGTGCAGATGACAATCAATATAATTCTCATTCTCTGCCGTTAAATTAGGTGTGGGAAGAAGCCTTTGAGAGAAGATCGAGGAGAACCCCATGGCTGCAGTGTTTTAGATGACCATAGGGATAAAACTGAGCGAATCGATCCAGCTGATTGAAAAGTAGAATCATCATCGAGCACCCTAGAACCAGCGTTAGTATAGTTGGACCAGTTTCTACTCACAGATACTCTAAAACTTATAACTGTCAAAACCCTATGATTGGTGTTGCTATAAAGAGTTATACCTCTGTGTATTTCTCCTGTCTGTAGTTCTTAATGAATGATGCGACACAGTTTGTTGTTTGTATAGCAGTTTTTGACCTCCATATCCATACTCGCTATACAAAATTAACTTCATGGCCCACATGATATAGCGATGTTTTGAAATGCGTAAAAGATATACTTATCACTACTTTCTTTGCGTTGGCCGGGTTGTATATAGCAAGAGTCGCATGTAGTAGCCCCTAAAGGCTCTCTACAATGTAGGCATTTAGGTTTTACAGCTATGTGGATTTTTGACACTGATATGTTCGCGTGACAGGACTTGCAATATTTGATTTTATTACGGGAGGTATAAGCCCGTGTTTCCGCGTCGGGTTTTATGGTTTTCAAAACACTGTTTGCGATTTGCATATCGTGTTTACGCCTGTGTGCATTTTAATGGTCTTATCAGGTATACAATCAGTGTTAACACCCATTACAAAACCAACTACAAGGGTGCCCAGAGGGTTCTGGTAGGTCTTAGTAACACCACCGCGAAACGTCACGACCCCAAAAAGCCGTTTATTTACGATGAGATAATAATGTTCGTCATGCAAATACAACCATGCTGTTTTCACATCTGGTTGGTCGTGCGTTTTGAAGATCGTGGGTTTTTACATCCCGGCTACATGATGGAATATCACAATTTTCTTTTTTCAAATGTTTCTGAAATCTGTCAACATCAGAGAACGAAACCTTATGTTGTAGTCAAAACCCAAATCACTATGCAGATGCTTAGCATAATTCATCTTCTCATCATGCGACCATCTGCTATTTACATAATGTGCCAGGCAGAGAAAAAGCAGAGATTATGCGTTACCAGCGTTATTCTTGGGGGTTTATACAAAGCATTACCTTTTCTGACAATATTTGATGCGTAACCAATGCTTCCTAGTTTTTGGCGTCTCCGACACCCTCCCGCATATTAGCGGCGCTATTGTCACAATTAATTCTAAAGAGTCATGCGGTCAGTGAATTATCGTTACTCTGCATTGCTTGTGCGACTTGCTCCAGAAATGTGTCTGTGTTATAGCCATCGCCTGGAGTTCAACATTGTTTGGATAGGGACATCTACGGCTGGCCCCTAACTCAACATTTAAAAGCGCTGTCCTGTGTTGCATTGCCCAAGCCCCTATAAGCTAATTCTGTTAAGGTGGCTATACACCCTTTCAGGAACACTACCGATATCAGTCAAATCAATATTTAGCGAAGTCGACATCTTGGCGGAAATTCAGCAGCATTAAAAGGGGTATCTGTCTGGATGCTATTTTGGATGTTACCTTAGAAGCAGCGCCCGCACCACACTGCACACCACCCTGAGGGATTTTCTGTGGGTTGATGGAGAATTACTATAAGCTTGTGACCGGTTGGGGGACCGGTCTGTTCATCTGTACAGGATGCGTTTTGCCGGCTGAACACTTTCGGAAAACATGCAGGTCTCTTATTACTCTGATCTATGTCTGGGGGTCTGTATTTGATGATTGTGTAGCGTCTGTATTGGACGGGTGTATTGCTGGAATACCGTCTGAAGGACCATTATGTGACAACTGTTCGGGGACGGACTATCTAATTCTTGTGTTTTCTCACTGTTGCTTTCACTAAGCTAGCACTAGGCATAGATTGGGCCCAGGCCGAATATTTTGGCATGTATAGCACACAAGCGTGCAAAATCCTGAGGATTGCTTACTGCTCTTATTATGTCGTCCTTCGCATAGCCATTCTAGTTCCTCGTCACTACTATCGTCACACACACCTAAGGGTTCAGATTTTTTTGTTGTTTTTGGATGGCGGTGGCATTTTTCTTTTAATTTTTTTAATTTTTTTATATTGTACACAAACTATAGCCTGTTTTTTACTGTGGGGGCATATTCATAGCCTTTTAAAGGCATACTATCATAGGTACAATCAAGCGTATTGAGAGAGCTGACCTGATTGGCCAGCGTGGTGCCAAAACCTCCTGACCAAATCAACCAAATCGCGTGTTAGCTCTGACCTGGCTGGCCAGCGTTGTTCGAAGTCTGTGACCAAACCAGTCAATTGTGTGTTAGCTGTTTGCAGAGACATCTAATTTATTCATAAGAGCATCGTTTTGTTTTCGTAATTGGCTAATTCTGATTGTATTTGTTTATAATTGCCATCTGGCCGCGAGGTTGTTGAGGTGTAGTGTTGACAGAATACTCAAAAGCTCTTCACCCTGAAGCAATGTCACCTGCTCAGGACCTCCTAAGGTCCACACGGTGTTCAAACTGGTTTGTGAAGTATTATAATTAGGCACTGCTTGCTTATCAAGGGAATGGAGCGTTAACCTCTAATACATTTACAGGATTGGTTACTGATGTATTCCCCCCTGTTACACTTTTATCTGACACGTTATGACAGAGGTGTGTGGTATACAGCTGACATAGTCGGATCCTTCCTCTGTGCTATAGATACAGTTAAAGAGGTATGCACCTACATTATATTCAGGGAACACCTGCGCAAAGATGCCTGACTCGATTGATGGGCTGTAAGTGGTGTCTCTGCTATTCCGGCGTCTTCAGACCCTTCTGCTGTAGCTAGCGATTTGGTTGAGGGGTGTAGGGGCTGCCGCTGTTAGTCCTGTGTCTTCAGACCCTTCTCCGGCTTCACGCATGGATTGTCTAGAGGTATAACAACATATTTTTCTGGTTAAATAAAGAGCAGCGCTGCGCACACACACCACACACCACAACACACGCGCCACACAACACAGACACACACCCACACACCTCATCAGATGTCTTTTGTAAAGGGGTGTCCTTTTGTCCCCTCTCAATGGAGTCACTTTCGATGGGGTGGTAGGGCTTTGGTGTACTATGTGTGAAATCACACTTGGGCGACAACAAATGCAAGGACTCTAAGTCTTCGATTAGCGTTACTTGCTAAAACAAAGAAATGCCTTTTTAACAATATATACATTTTATTTAAAAAGCTTTTATAACACTATGTAAATATATTCTGCTAGATACAAAGGGTTTCTCACCTCTGCAACTGTGTTAGGATCATAAGATACAGTGGCGGGTAAGATGAGACCGGAACAAAGGAATGGTTGCGTCTTTTGGGCGGGAAGCCTTTCTGGTATGGCACAGGCTGTAATAAGCATTAGATTAGAAATTTTTTTTTTTTTTTTTCTTTTTTTTTTTTTTTTTTTAAATACAACACTCTATTTTCATGTTTTTCTTTTCAATTCACCTCAATAGATCTCTTCTTAGATCCCTTCTTAGGCTTGTGTAGACATCCGTTTCTGCTCCATGGGGGTGGCTGTGTGAAATCGTCCTCAGGCGTCAAATACAATGAAACTAAGTCTTCCGTAGCCTTTAGTTGCTAAAACAAAGGAAAGGTCTTTTTTAACAACATATACATTTTATTTAAAAAGCTTTTATAACACATGTAAATATATTCTGCTAGATACAAAAGGGTTTCTCACCTCTGCAACTGTGTTAGGATCATAAGATACAGTGGCGGGTAAGATGAAACCGGGAACAAAGGAATGGTTGCGTCTTTTTGGTAGGGAAGCCTTTCTGGTATGGCTCAGGCTGTAATAAGCATTAGATTAGATGCATTAGATTATTTTTTTATACAACACAGCATTTTACCGTTTTTCTTTTCAACTCACCTCAATAAATTGCTTCTTATGCTTACGATGGTGAACGTTTTTAGGGGTAGCAGCTTTCACAGAAGGGTTTAGAGAAGCACACGGCCTTTTATCATGGTTGATTTCAGCCCTATGTGCTATCGAGTAGCCATCACTCACGGATCCTTTGTTCAGGAACGGATTGTCTAGACACAGAATATATATATATATTAGAGGACTAGAAACACGGTGATAAATTAAATAGTAATAAATATTACAGCCTGAAAGAGATAAATAGCCCCATAAATACCTGTTTCCAACGTTCTTATTCCTTATTAGAAGGACCTTTTGTTTTATGTTCTGGTGTGTTGGGGTCTGTAGGATCGGGCTACACAGCTCTTTTTAAAAACAAAAAACAAAAATTAATGAAAACACAGTTACTAAATCAATTAATGCTGTAGTGTATAATATATTTATAGGTTTTACCTTGTGGTATAAGTGTTTCATCAACTAACACAGCCACATTGTCCCAGCTCTTTGTAAAAGCACCTAATGGCGCAAACTGCATTATACAACAAAAAAAAAACTTTTTAAGTCACAAATGACTGAATGAATTAAACACCTTACAATAAGCTTTTTTTTTAAATTTACTCACCAAACGCAGCCATTTCTGTAGAAACGAAAGATCCTCTTTTCTTCAGAGGTCTTTGTTGAGGAAGCCCGAGAAAACGAGGGAAAATTTTTAGCTAGCACCTTAGCTAAAAACTGCAGGTAAAAAGTGAGCAGTCAGCCTTGAAAACAAGGGGTTTTAAACACCACAAACCACCCCTTTATGACGATTTAACACCCACAACAATAGACCTCACATTTACAAGCTAACCACTGGGCTAACACGTGTTTTTACTATCGTCATATGGTACAACCACCCCTCGCATTACCAACTACGCGGTCAAAGTTTTAGCTAATTCATGAATGACTGAATGAATTAAATATCTTTGAACATCCTTAAACACAAGAGGTGCTTTTAAATTTACTTACCACTAGTAGGTATCTGCTGAAAAAGCGAAACACCTGGGTTGCTTTCACCAAGAAGAATTAAAAGTGAAACTCCAGAGGTTTTTTGATGAGGAAAAAGCGTGGTAGCTATCTAGCTAGCTACCAGACTAGCTAGAAAAAGCATCTAAAAAGAGACAGCTAGCATGAAACAAGGGGTTTTAAACAGTGCACTGCTGAAAAAGGATCCTCTTTTTTTTTTTTTCTCACAAAAAAGAACAACTCACTGGTATTGATTGTGGAAAAACGTGGTAGTAAGCTAGCTAGCTAGCAGAAAGCTAAAAAGTGTGCAGACCCCCGGGTAGTACGACAGAGTGACCTCATTCGAGGCGGGTGAGGCGCCTCAGCTCAAGGCCACAAGACCCTCGTTGCAGGGAAGTGCGACGCGACACCCGAGAGTCATCACATCCGCTAGATGCACTACCATATTCGGCCACTAGATGGCGCTCGCGGGAGTCCCGACGTTCGACCGCGACGATCATCACATCCGTGAATCGTCGCGCCAGCCGTGATTAGATGCACTAACATATTCAGCCACTAGATGGCGATCGCGAATAACGACGTGCGGCAGCGCCGTCATCACAGCGCACATATCATCAGTTGGCATGGCAGGTTTGCGTGTGCGTGTGAGATGACGTCACACATGCAGCGCAAAACCGCCATCTTTATACTACTCACAGAAATAGTTCCATATTACGGAAATAGTTCCCTAACAAGGAAATGGTTCCCTAACACGGAAATAGTTCCCTAACACGGAAATAGTTCCCTATAACAGAAATAGTTCCCATTTAGTAGTGGTGTTTAGTGACTTAATTATATAGTCCACTATAAAATACCTGTGTGTGTGTCTGCAGACTGTGTGTGTGTGTGTGTGTGTGTGTGTGTGCCTGCCTGTCTCTGTGTGTGTGTGTGTGTGTGTGTCTGCAGACTGTGTGCGTGTCTCTGTGTGTGTGTGTGTGTGTGTCTGCAGACTGTGTGCGTGTCTCTGTCTCTGTGTGTGTGTGTGTGTGTGTGTGTTTGTGTCTGCAGACTGTATGGGTTTGTGTGTCTGTGTGTCTCTATCTGTGTGTGTGTGTGTGTGTGTGTTTTTGTGTCTGCAGACTGTATGGGTTTGTATGTCTGTGTGTCTGTGTGTCTCTATCTGTGTGTGTGTGTGTGTGTGTGTGTGTGTGTGTGTGTGTGTGTGTGTGTTTTGTTTGTGTTTGTGTCTGCAGACTGTATGGGTTTGTGTGTCTGTGTGTCTGTGTGTCTCTATCTGTGTGTGTGTGTGTGTGTGTGTGTGTGTGTGTGTGTGTGTGTGTGTGTTGTGTTTTGTGTCTGCAGACTGTATGGGTTTGTGTGTCTGTGTGTCTGTGTGTCTCTATCTGTGTGTGTGTGTGTGTGTGTGTGTGTGTGTGTGTGTGTGTGTGTGTGTGTGTTTGTGTTTGTGTCTGCAGACTGTATGGGTTTGTGTGTCTGTGTGTCTGTGTGTCTCTATCTGTGTGTGTGTGTGTGTGTGTGTGTGTGTGTGTGTGTGTGTGTGTGTTGTGTTTTGTGTCTGCAGACTGTATGTGTTTGTGTGTTTGTGTGTCTGTGTGTCTCTATCTGTGTGTGTGTGTGTGTGTGTGTGTGTGTGTGTTTGTGTTTGTGTCTGCAGACTGTATGTGTTTGTGTGTCTGTGTGTCTGTGTGTGTGTCTCTATCTGTGTGTTTGTGTCTGCGGCTGTGTGTGTGTGTGTGTGTGTGTGTGTGTGTGTCGAGTTGTGTCTGTGTGTGTGTGTGTGTGTGTGTGTGTGTCTGCAGACTGTGTGTGTGTGTGTGTGTGTGTGTGTGTGTGTGTCTGCAGACTGTGTGTGTGTGTGTGTGTGTGTGTGTGTGTGTGTGTTGTGTTGTGTGTCTGCAGACTGTGTGTGTGTGTGTGTGTGTGTGTGTGTGTGTGTGTGTGTGTTGTCTGCAGACTGTGTGTGTGTGTTTGTGTGTGTGTGTCTGCAGACTGTGTGTGTGTGTGTGTGTCTGCAGACTGTGTGTGTGTGTGTGTGTGTGTGTGTGTGTGTGTGTGTCTGCAGACTGTGTGTGTGTGTGTGTGTGTGTGTCCCATGTTGAACCCTAAGTGACCCCCTTGCCTCAGCGATATCTTTTGTTATTAACAAACCGCACACGCCGACTGAGACTAACCTCAGGCTGATGGACGGGAAACCTTCGTCAGAACAGCTGTCTTCACTCGCCGTCTCCCACGCGTCCTCCTCCACGTCCTTCCACTCCGTCCTGCAAAACATTACGATCACACGTTTCACCACACGAGACCTAAACAATCACCACGGTTTAAAATGTCGGTATGACAACTTTAAGACATTCCTTCTGTTTTAATCGTCCCTCTTGCACGACGGACGCTTCCAGTTACCAAAAAAGGATTTTCAGTCAGATTTATGCAAACTGAGAATATTCTATTATTTCCTCCCTCGGGCAGCTCTACACCCGGCCAGAGACATTACAAAGTCACAGGGGAAGTTGACCTGGTGGCATTTATTGGGGTTCCCTATTTCATCACGTGCATGTAGTGTAGAGAGTAGCCTCGCAAAGAGCTGGGCGATATGGAGAAAATCAGATATCACGATATTCTTGACTAAATACCTCAATATCGATATTTTGGCGATATTCTAGGGTTGACAATTGGTGCTTTAACAAAATATCTTCACACTTAGATTTTAGATAAATAATCATCAGTAATGTGGATATCATGTCTAAGTGGGGAAAAGGCGAATAATAGAACAGCTAGAACAGTCTGGTAAGTTCAGAAAGTGACATCACTTTACTGTAATGCAGCCTTTAAAACCAGGAAAAGACACGATATTCATGATATCTAAAATCTAAGACGATATCTAGTCTCATATCACGATATCGATATAATATCGATATATTGCCCAGCCCTAGCCTCGCAGACCTTCCTCCACAGCTCTGCGAAGGAAGGTCTGGCTAGTCAAAACAGCATTCCTGGATGGGAGAAAAACTACTCTGGTTCATTGGCATTTCTTTAAACCAAACACAACAGTCACAATTGTCCAAAATGACTTTGAAAAGGCGACAAAAAAACGTGGAAAAAATGGCCCCATTCATAGATAGATGTCATCACTTGATCATTGCATCGTGTTAGGCGTGAGATATATGGCGTTCGGCGGTTCAGTTCCTCACCGGTCAGACGGCGAGGCCCTCGGGGGAGTGTTAGGGCGCCGTGCTGCGCGTCTGCTGCCAGGAGGAGACAACATGGCCGCCGGTCCTTCTTTGTAACTGATGAAGACGAGAGGAAGAAAAACATTTGTTATATTTCACAAACTGATACTACACCGACGCCAGGTAAAGGGTTAGGTACCGAATGAATGAATGAATGAATGAATGAATATATATATATATATATATATATATATATATATATATATATATATATATATATATATATATATATATATATATATATATATATATATATGTGTGTGTGTTTTCTCAGATCTAATGACTGTAGTTGGACTTCTTCAGCTTTAAGTTTTATCTTAAAGCTTGTTGAGTGTTATTTATGTATCATGTAGCTTTTCCATGTTGCTGACACAGATATGGAGATAATAACGGTCCAAAATCATGTGACAAAACAGACAAAAAAAACCAAAGAGAAACAAAGTGTACGAGAAAATAGCATTTTTCTTTATTGGAAAACATTACATTTTCTCTTGAGGAAGGATGCCTAAATCTAAAAAAAAAAAATCTATTTTTGTGTATATATTTCTTTCTAATTTTAATTAAATGTATGCTGTTTATTGATCCCAGTGGGGAAATTACAATTTACACTCTGTTTTGTTAGAAATCACTACACACAGGCCTGAAACACACACACAGACACAGATACTCACAGGCAGGCAGACTAGACCGCGCTGCAATGGCGTATTGCTGCCCTCTACTGTATATGTTAACATCGGATTTACTTATACAGACAACACAAAACTTAAAGCTAAAGAAGTCCAACTACAATCATTAGATCTGAGAAAAGTCTCTGAGTTTTATTAATTGGGGGGTATAAAGACAATTTTAAACAATATATAGAAATGGAGATTGGATGAAATGTTACCAACCCAACCAAAGAAGGCTTACCTGCAGTTTAGTGTCACAAATTATTTTCCAAAAACTGATTGTCCCAAATGCTGAGGGTCTTATTTGAGATAGGTTAGGGTTAGGGTTAGGGTAGCACAGGTGGTTTAGCAGGTTCATAATTAATTAAGGACACTGTATGGGGAATTTGGGACACTAAACTGCACGTATACCACCAAAGGATATAACCACTGTTTTTCTTGAAGAATTACAATTATTTTTCTCACAATATTATAACTTTTTATAAAGACTGTAGAGTTTAGACTGGATAAAGTTACCAACCTTTACACATACAGTACTTGCAACATTACTTTGACACAAAGTTAGTCGTAATTACCCTTTAAAATCAGATCTCAGGAAGGTCAATAAGCATCAGAAGTCCACAGGTCTGAAATAACTTATTTCAGCGGGAAACTGAGTATTTAAACTGCTCTGCTCCAGTGGTGTAGTCTTATGCATTGTAGTGGGTGTACTGTACTTTATGCATGGGCCAGAATCTGCCTTTCGGGGGGGGTCTGGGTGTCCTCCCCCAGGGAAGTTTTGAGCATCAACGACTTAATTTCCTTCATTTTGATACACTTAAGCATTAATTTACGGTGGAAATCCCTTTGTTTACCCTATGTAAAACAGAAAAACACAGAGGACAATTTAAATTATATCAAAGATATGATGGAAAGTATGCTGTTATGTGTCATTGGGCATTTTTAAGTGGATATATGGAAATCCTGGAGCTTTCTTAGTGGCTATATACTGCGTATACCTGTTGATGAGGAAACACGCCAGGTGCTTCTCTGCTCACCTGTTGATGAGGAAACACGCCAGGTCTGCGTCTCTGGGCAGTTTCAGCTGGTCTCGGAGTTCTCTCCATTTTGGAAACGCTCCGCAGATGTCCACTCTGGTTCTGGACCGTCTCCGGTCCCAAAATCTGCGCGGGTCGTCCGGTAAACCGGTCCGTTTGCGTTTTACCGGGACACGTTCCGCTGCAGCCGGCGGTAAAGAATAACTGTGATCGTTATGATACGTGTCCGAGTAAACAATAACACGGGCAAGTGTGGCGGTCTTCTTCTTCATCTTCTTCTGCTTCTTCTTCTTCCTCCTCCTGTAGAACTCCGGCGGTGTAGATAATGCTAAGAGCATTACTGCCCCCCCACAGGACAAAGTCTGAACTACAGTCTTCCATCCAGTTCTGTCTGTGACACACACACACACACACACACACACACACACACACACACACACACACACACACACACACAGGCCAAAACACAAACATTCAGACATGGAAAGAGATTTCAAAAGGAGAAAATGCTGGCATTGTGTGTGTGTGTGTGTGTGTGTGTGTGTGTGTGTTTGTGTGTGTGTGTGTGTGTGTGTGAGTGTGTGTATGTGTTCTGAGGTGTGTGTGTTCTGTGTGAGTGTGTCTGTGTGTGTGTGTCTGTGTGTGTTTGTCAGTGTGTGTCTGTGTGTGTCTGAGTGTGTGTGTGTGTGTGTGTGTGTTTTTTTGTGTGTGTGTTGTGTGTGTGTGTCTGAGTGTGTTTGTATGTGTGTGTCTGAGTGTGTGTCTGTGTGAGTGTCTGTGTGTTTGTCAGTGTGTGTCTGTGTGTGTCTGAGTGTGTGTGTGTGTGTGAGTGTGTGTCTGTGTGAGTGTCTGTGTGTGTTTGTCAGTGTGTGTCTGTGTGTGTCTGAGTGTGTGTCTGTGTGAGTGTGTGTGTGTGTATCTATGTGTGAGTGTGTGTCTGTGTGTGTCTGAGTGTGAGTATGTGTGTGTGTGTGTGTGTCTGTGTGTGTTTGTGTTTTGGCCTGTGTGTTGGTATCAAGTTTGGTTCGACAGCCAGGCCGGGTTGCCAGATATACCTGTAAACAAGTAAAGCCAGCGCGCTACAGCTACAGCCATGATAAACCTTTAGTGTTCTTTTAATTCCTTTAACACACTCTACTTAATCGCTGTGAACAAGTGATAGAAAACTCTGCTCATTTCTCTGTGACGGAGCAGTTTTAGTGAGGAAAGTTGAAAGGACAGAGACTGACTGACTCTAAACATGAACACTGTACTTTGTGGTGTTTCAGGAGGAAAAGTACCTCAGTTATACTCTCATATCACTTTCATATTTTCTCCGTCAGCTTTGTATGAAAACCTGGAATGAAGACAGGAAGAAAATACTTTGTTCATGTTAGTTTATTCATCATGTAAAGCTTCAGTTTGTTCACACATCCCATCAGTAAAGTTTGTTCAAAGACTCTTGTTCAATGATTTCATCAACAGATTCACTTCATCCACACAGAACCAGAATCTCAGCTATGTAAAAGAGAAGAATGACTTATTGATTATGATTATGATAACATTTTGGTTCTTCAGAGTCATGCAGTGGAAGAGAAACTAAATAAACTAAATACACTTTCAGACTATGTTTAGACATAGCCTTTCCCGCAGATACATAACGTGGAGAAATACATGAATAACCAACAACAGCTAATATCTACAGATCATCTCTGTAAAGATCTTTTTTAACATATCATCCCTGTTTCAACAATCAAAGGTAAAATAACAGATCTCAACTGAGCACATTGAGAGCTTCTGTGGCTCCCCGAATGATTTTCTCAACTAACAAAAATATCTCATCACTTCTTTTTTTTTAAGATTATTTTTTATATTATATTTTTCATACCTTTATTTGACAGGACAGCTGCGTCAATGAGTAAACCTCCATATATGGGTGCACCGCTCTACCAACTGAGCTATCTGGGCGCCGAACATCTCATCACTTCTAAAATGTCAATACAAGCAGAAGAAACGTCAAACTAATTTACAAAAAAGTTTAGAAATTAAATTGTCACAACAATCAGCTCTCAGCAACAAACATGGAGACTAAATAAGTCGAAGAGCTAAAACACAGAATTTAACCCTTAAATGACTTCTGTCTATTTCAGTTTACACAACTCAGCAGAGTGTCCAGAACCACCATAAACCCTTAGTCCGACATATAGCGGCTGAGTGAATGTGGTCTGGACTCTGAGGAGGAGAGTCATGGTTTCAGAGACGCTGTAAAAGGACAGAATACCTGCACTGTGATCCAGGTACACTCCTACTCTGGAGGACAGAGGACCTGAGACGGGAGTTTGGACTCTGTTGTACCAAAATGTATAAATGTTGTTGTAACAATATAACGCCCAAGATTTGTTATTGTATCCAAATATACATTCATCCGACCCCCCTCCTCTGCTGATATTCTTGTATGCGACTGCTACATTAACTTCTCCTCTCTTCTCCACCTCCCAGTAACAACGTCCAGTCAGACCCTCTCTACTCAGGACCTGACGCCTGTCAGTGAATCTGTTTGGGTGACTAGAATAAGACTGTGTTTGACTCATTACTGTTGCTTTCCTGTTCCTCTCGGATAATAACAGCTGTGTGTGTGCTGTGTTTGGATCCAGTGTGATTTCACGTGAATATTTTAAGAAGTCAGCTCTGGTCTTGGGCTCTGGTTGTGGCAGTGAAACTTCCATGTAAGTCCCTGTCAGTGAGACGTTTGTCCACTTCTCTCTCAGGACGTCCTGTAGTTTATCTCTGACTTCTGACACGGCCGCTGTCACGTCCTCAAAGCAGCTCAGAGGATGGATATGGATGCTGGATGTTGATTGGCTGAGTGGTGACAGTAAGGGGTAGTTGTGTAGAAACTGGTTGAGATCCTCTGTGTGTGAGAGCTTCTTCAGCTCAGCGTCTTTCCTCTTCAGCTCAGTGATCTCCTGCTCCAGCTTCTCCTGAAGCTCTTTGACTCGACTCACTTCACTTTTCTGCTGGGATCTGACCTGCTGCTTCACATCAGAGCTTGTTTTCTCCAGGAGACGGATCAGCTCAGTGAAGATCTTCTCGCTGTCCTCCACTGCTTTATCAGCAGAGAGATTGATGGCCTCCGCCTGCTGTTGAAGCAGCTTCACATCTTTCTCTCTGTCCTGGATTCTCTGCTGGATGTTTTGTCGACTCCCCTCGAGCTTTTTCTGCCTCTCAGTCCTTTCTGCTGCAGCTGAGACTGTGTCGTGGCCTTTATGTTCCTCCATTAAGCAGAGATAACAGATAAGCTGCTGATCAGTACGACAGAAAATCTTCATCACCTCATCATGACGAGAGCAGACGTTCTCCTGGAGCTTCTTGGACGGCTCCACCAGCTTGTGTTTCTTGAATGTCTTTGAATTAAAATGAGGCTGAAGATGTTTCTCACAGAAAGAAGCCAGACATTGCAGACAGGACTTGTGTGCTTTGAGTTTCCTCCCAGTGCAGACATCACAGGCCACATCTTCAGCTCCAGCATAGCAGAGATCAGCAGGAGCAGCTTGGAGTCCAGTCTTCTTCAGCTCCTCCACTAAATCTGCTAACATGGTGCTTTTCAGCAGGACAGGCCTCGCTGTCAACGTCTTCCTGCACTGAGGGCAGCTGTAGCTGTACTTATGATCCTCTTCATCCCAGAAGCCTTTAATACAGTTCATGCAGTAGCTGTGTCCACAGGGAGTAGTCACCGGATCCTTCAGTAGATCCAGACAGATGGGACAAGAGAAGGTTTCCCGGTCCAGCTGAACTCCTTTCTGCGCCATTTTCACCTCTCGCTCAGTGACATCGACTGTCTGAGTCTCACTTCCTGAGAAGCGAAACTAGTCTGAGCTCTGATCTAAATACAGTGATACGCTGTTGTACCTCCCCCCGCATGTTGGTTACACCCCTCTGCAAACTGTAGCTCTGAAGGGGAGGGAACAAGGAAATATGAGCACAGAGTGGAGCTGGCTGTGTTTGAGAGCAGGAAAAGGTGGGAGGGGTTATCAAGTTTTGTTCATTCCTGGAAGAGGAGTGCTTTGATAGAGAGACTGGGTGTGTTGCTATGCCCATACTACCATTTGTATGAGAGGGAAAGATTTAGTTTGTCCCAATACACAGTATGTCTACAGCACTATGCCAAATATATGTTCTAATGCTTCCGGTCGGATTTTGCAGTATGCAAGCCAGCGTGCTTTTCTGACCCACAATCCTCTGTGCAGCATATCTGAACAAGAGGCTCAAAGTTTAAGCTGTGATGTTATCACAGAGTTTTAGATCCGGACTGTCTGCAGACTGTACAGTACGTACTATGTAAGAGCAGCTGCAGTTTGTACTAAAGTAAAAAGAAAAAGTATGCAATAAGGAACGTAGCAACACTAGTTTACAACAGAGCTCATTTCTCATTTAAAAACTCTGTTGACTTCAGCTTTTAGGAGGTAAACTCTTCTTAGAATCAGAGGGCTTGGAGAAGGCTCCCCAGTTTACTAAATGACTGAGTTGTCCTGTAATTAAGTTAATCAAACTGTATAGCTTCACAGCTCTTGACAGAGTAAAATATAAAGCAACCTTAACTCTAACTAGTTCTTATCTCTCTCAAACACCTGAGGGAAACTAAATCCTAGCTCACATAATCCTAGGTAAGAAAAACAGCTCAAACAAATCAGTCACGTTAACGTCAGACAGCAGATACAGTAACAGTGAAGCAGAGAAGCCTATTTTCGTTCATCGTTTCGTTTATTTCACACGTCATCATTGTATCATTAAACACAATTTCAGAAGGTACCATGATCATATCTAGGCCGCGTGAAATGGGAAACCCCAAATCAGCTACTAAAAGCTTTTCAGAGGGGGCCCGATAACAATAAACATACAACAGATAATATGCAAACCAAAAATTCAATTGACCATAGACACAAAATAGACAAATACAGAATACAACAGAATACAGACACTTAACAAAATCAACAAATTCAGTCACAATAGACTCAACATATACAAATACTACAAACAGAGAGACGATCCCAGCACAAATATAGCACTTACAGAATAATCAACAACCCAAGTATATGAGCAATTTTAAAGTGTGACTTTTATATCAGAAAATGTGGGTTTCTATCAACCAAATTGTCAACAATAAATAACATGGATGGTTCAATACAACCGTTATTCTTCACAAGTCAAATAATTTATCAATTTGCAATATTACAGATAATGAGATGAAACTTGATAATTATGTCTTGTACAGAGCTGATAGAGGATCCAGAGGAGGAGGAGTAGCTACATATGTTTCTTCAAATTTGACTTTGTTATCCCTAATGAAAACCCAAAGCATTTCGAATGTCTCTTTATTAAAATAATTGTTCATGAAGACAAACAATTGACTATAAGTAATATTTTATAGACCTCCAAATGTTTCTTCAGAATCTACAAAATGTATTCTGTCTACCATTAACTCTTTAGGTCGCCAGAATGAGCTTTTAATACTGGGCGACTTTAATAGTAATTGGCTAGATCGTTCTTACCCTTAAAAACAGGAACCTATTTGGTAGCATTAATTTGACTCTACTTACATATATATGTGCCTACTAGAGTTGATCGCCAAGTCCAAGTCTCTGCTAGACTGGATTCTTGTCACCAACCCTGACAGAATCCTAAAATCAGGGGTGTTACCAGATTGTCTCAGTGACCACCTTTTTTTTTTGTTTTGGGAGAAAAGGGAGCCTTCTTCTTTTACCACAAGAATTTTTAGATTAAAAAATAAAAAAATTTTAATTATTATGGATATATTTAAAATTTTTTTTCCATAAAGGGGGGGGGGTTTCGGTAAATACCCACTGTTGAAGATGCTTGGAACTTTTTTTAAACTGAGCTAAATGATGTCATTAATAGACATGCTCTTTGGAAATCAATTAAAGTAAAAGGTAGACACTTACCATGGATTAATGGTGATCTCATTAGTCTTTTTAGACAGAGAGACAAGGCCTGGGAAATATATCGCTTATCAAAGGACTCTGATGACTTGAATTCATATAAACTCTTATGGAATACATGTACATTCAAAGCTAGAAATGCTAAATCTAAGTACTTTAAAGACTTTAATTATAAATTTTAATAACCACAAACAGTTTTGGAATAAAATTAACAGTTTAACTAACAAACCCACTAAAAATTAATTTTCTCATATTAGACCCAATAATGAAAATCTTATTGATTCTTCTACAATTGTCAATGCTTTTAGCCAGTACTTTACTTCCATCAGCAGCTCACAGCTCTCTGATTTTCCCTATTTTGAAATCTCTCCCACATAATCCTATATGTCATAGTTCCTTCCCCAGAATTCACCCGGCTGATGTCGAGTAGGTTATTTGTGGATTGAGTTCAGGTAGTGGTGCTGGCCCAGATGGTTTGGAGATTAAGTTTATTAAAATTGCCTCTCATGTTCTTGCTTATCCTATATCTGACTTGTTTAACCTTTCCTTATCCACATGCACAATTCCATCAATCTGGAAATGTGCCAAAGTTACCCCTTTGCATGAAGATACCTGTAGTGAATGCTCAATATGTAAGATATCTAGTTTGGAGGAGTAGATCACTGTATCATCTGCATATAAATGAATATGACAAGTAGGGCAGGATTGCGGAAGATCATTAATAAAAATAGAGAATAACAAAGGCCCCAGAGATGAGCCTTGATGTATACCTTTTTCAATAGTTATAAATTTAGACTGACAACCATTATAAGAAAGATACTGGCGTCCATTGTGAAGGTATGAGTTAAACCAATAGTAAAGAATGTCTAGAGAAGCCAATAGCAAAAAGTTTGTCAAGGAGAAGATAGTGATCAACCATGTTGAAAGCCTTTGTCAGATCAATGAAAATTGCACCAGTAGGCATGTTATTATCTAAAGAAGAGAATATATTATTGGTGAGATTCATAAGCGCAGTGGTTGTAGAAAAATTAGGTCTGAATCCAGATTGGTGTGAAGATATGAAAGTCATTGAAATATTGGGATATTTGATTAAAAATTTGCTTTTCAAACACCTTTGCTATGCTATTAATGATGGAAATGGGTCATTATTGAGGTCAAAAGGGTCATGGGATAACATGTTGTTCGGCACTCAATTTAATTCTCTGCACCCAATTAATAATTGTTCAATTCGCTTCTTAGATTTGATTGGAAAAAAAACAATTGCTTAAATGAAAAAAATAAATTACTGTTTGTGTAGTGTTCAATGTTGTTATCTGTCTTGTTAGTCTGTATTCCCCATTGAAGTTCCACAAAAATCTTGTGTTTGCATTTTCGATGCGTTTTGAGGTGAATTTTCATGGTAAGACAGAGGGGGGAGAGGGACGGAGGGAGGGGAGACACTTCAACTGCACTTCAACACTTATTTACAATTAAACTGCTCTTGTTTCTATCTTGACATATCACAATTTTTTAAAATGTACTTATTTATTTTATGAGTCAGTCATTCAGGCTTGGGAGTGATGTATGTATGTGTGAATGTATTTTGTGTTTTGTATTTACTGTTTAATTGTTTTAAGGACCCCCTCGAAAATGAGATGATTCATCTCAAGGGGTTATCCTGCTAATAAATACTTACTTACTACTGCTGTACACAGGGAACATACTACTTCTACTACTGGGTTACAGGTGCGTAGCAATGGCGACACATACACAGGACATTAAACCTGTTTCAAGCCCTTTGAACCTGTAATTGTCCTCTGTCACTAACAGACAAGTTCACAAACTCACTTGAAACACCAAAATTGATTAGAAAAAAAAAGTGTTATATTATAATTTTTAGGGGGGCTTGAGCCCCCCGCAAAAAAGGTCTGAAAATGCCCGTGATTATTAAAATTATTTTAACACACATTACTTAAATACTGTGGACAAGTGATAGAAAACTCTGCTCATTTCTCTGTGACGGAGCAGTTTTCGTGAGGAAAGTTGAAAGGACAGAGACTGACTGACTCTAAACATGAACACTGTACTTTGTGGTGTTTCAGGAGGAAAAGTACCTCAGTTATACTCTCATATCAGTTTCACATTTTCTCCGTCAGCTTTGTATGAAACCCTGGAATGAAGACAGGAAGAAAATACTTTGTTCATGTTAGTTTATTCATCATGTAAAGCTCCAGTTTGTTCACACATCCCATCAGTAAAGTCTGTTCAAAGACTCTTGTTCAATGATTTCATCAACACATTCACTTCATCCACACAGACAACTGTGGAAACAACATTTTGCTCTGCCACACAAATAAATGTAAATCTAGATTTCTTTACAAATGTCCACAAAGAGAACAAAGTATGTAGGATAAAGGAGGTCTGGTTCTTTTTTGGGGTATTATTGAAAGTGATGAGGTGCTTGGCCAGTTTTTTCCTGAGCCACCTTTGGTCACTTTCAGGACATGTCCTACAATTCGAGACAAACTGGTCTGTAGCCATTTGAAACCAGAAGGCCAACATACTTGGTTGGGATCTAAACCCAAAGGGTCATATAAATGTCAACACTGTAATCATTGTACAAATGTATTACAGTCTAAAACCTTTGTTGATACTGTATCCCTAAAACAGTTTACTATCAACCACTTCATAAGCTGTAAAACGGTATTTGTTATATACAGACTGGAATGCCCTGAATGTAAAGTGTTCTATATAGGAAGGACTAAGAGGCGTTTACAGGACCGTTTGGCAGAACATAAATACGCAATTCGCACGGGCAACATGAACTATCCTATGGCGAGGCACTACAGGGAACACCATAATAGTGATCCATTGACCGTACAGATCTGTGGAATTGATCATATTCCATTGTCACTGAGGAAAGGGGACAGAGTTTCTGGATTGATAAACTGCAGGCTGCTAGTTATCCAGGCCTAAATGAAGAACTTGTTTTTCTCTAAAACTACATTGTTTATTTTTCAATTGGGTCTATTTGTATTTGTGCTGTGCATGTTTTGAATGTAACCTTGGGTTTTAGTCAAATACACTGGTCTATTTAATACAAAGGAGGACATCTAGTGGTCTTTCCATAATCCTACAACTCTGGACCTTCCTCTACCAAAATGGAGGGTTTTGATTGGTTGTGTTTTTTGATTGGTCTGTTTGAAAGCTTATAAGAAGGTCTCTTCCTGTTTTGGAAATTGATTAACTCCCTGACGAAGGCTTGTATGCCGAAACGCGTCAGAGTACTTTAAGATTTATGATGACCAAGCCATAAATAAAGGCTTTGTATTTTTCTAAAAGAGAGTGCCTTGGAGTTTCCTCATTGGTTTCTACAATAAAATAGCATATTCACGTAAAAAAAATAAAAAGGTACATGTAAACATATGAAATCTCAATTTGTCAGAGGTTTCAGGGGGAAAAAGCTCTACAGTTTCTGTAAGTTTAATTGTTGTTTAAAGCTACATTGTGTAAGAATTTCTCCCATCTAGTGGTGAAATTGTATATGATAACCAACTGAGTATTACTTTCTAGCCCTTGCCATTCCGAGCGCGTTCTAACTCCTACGGTAGCCAAACCCGTAATGATCTCTTAGTAACTCCATCGTTTACACGCAGTTGTTCTAGCCATTCCAATATTAACTTTGGTCTGGTTGCTCTGCCTGTCACGTTGTCGTTTTAATTCTCTTTTTCAATTCAATTTTATTTATAGTATTAAATCATAACAAAAGTTATCTCAAGACACTTTACAGATAGAGTAGGTCTAGACCACACTATAATTTACAAAGACCCAACAATTCTAGTAATTCCCCCAAGAGCAAGCATTCAGTGTGACAGTGGTGAGGAAAAACTCCCTTTTAGGAAGAAACCTGGGACAGACCCTGGCTCTTGGTAGGCAGTGTCTGACGGTGGTTGTTGGGGGTGTGATGAACAGTGGCAATAATAGTCACAATAAAGATAATGGAACAGTGACTAGAAATAGTAGTCATAGTAGTTCATGGTATAGCAGGGCACTGCAGGGCGTTACAGGATGTAGCATGGCACAGCAGAACATAGCAGGACATAGCAGGATGCAGCAGGATGTGGCAGGACACTGCAGGGCACCACAGAGAATAGCAGGGAGTGCAGCAGGATCACAGCGACAGCTGCAACCATGAGTTTGGTGCCACCCTAATCCAAGGAACCATGCTGGGCGAAAAAAAAAACATAAGGACTTCGGGGAATAAGCTCTCCAGAGTTAGGTTAGTACCAAACATTTCTGGGACATGGATGCACAGAGAGAGAAGCTCAGTGTGTCTAAGGAAGTCCCCCAGCGGTCTATAACAGTCTATAACTATAACAGCATAATTGAGAGAGACAGGGTAAGGAGAGTAGCCTGGTCAGGCTAGAACTCTCCCCAACCGGATCAGGCTGTACTGGCCTGCCTACCTCTATTTTTATTATATTATTGATTATATGGTAAATTATTCTGTCAACTATGAAGACAGCAGGTGGGCCGAGATAGGCGGACATGGCAACTCCTCACTCCCTAACTATAAGCTTTATCGAAGAGGACAGTTTTAAGTTTACTCTTAAATGTGGTGACGGTGTCTGCCCCCCGAACCCTGGTGAGTAATCACCCCCTGGCATTCATCACGGTGACACTGAGTCTAAAAGTGCAAAAGGTGGAGGTATTATTATTATTATTATTATTATATCATTCAAGCGACTCGCTTGTATGTATTCTGAATGATTCTGAATGTCAGATTCTACGCTTACGAGAATACTTTGATTAGTTGGTGGAAGTAATTACACATGAATGAGCACATATTTGTGAAAGAACAAAGTTTTTTTTAAGATAAAGTAACAAAAACGTGTAAACGCATGAAAAACATCAAAAACACATTGAAAAGTGGCCGGGTTGGCTCAGTGGGTAGAGCAGGTGCACATATACTGAGAGGTTTATGACTCGACACAGATGTCCAGGGTTTGAGTCCGACCTGTGATGATTTCCTGCATGTCTTCCCCTTTCTCACCTAGCTGCAGAGGTGTATAAAGTCCTAGAGACCCATACTTGAGTAAAAGTACAAGTGCTCACTCAAAAAAGTGACTTGAGTAGAAATCAAAGTGCTCTTTAAGCACAACACTTAAGTAGAAGTATTAAAGTATTCAAAAATGTTTGTACATAAGTCTTGCAAGTAATTTATTTTAAAATCTGCTACTCAAGTACTGAAAGTAAAAGTACAAGTATTGTGTTATGTAGTTATTAAAGAAAGCAGTCAAAAGTTTGAATATCATAATGTTTTTATTATTTCAAATGTTTAGCCTAAGGCTGTAGCCAAAGGACTTAACAAATTGTATTATATTAAAAATAACAAATAAACAAATACTGAGATAAAATGTACAATTATCACACTGTGCAAGTAAAATGAACATCCTCTCAGCACAGTAATGATTAAAGCCCAAAAAAACGTATCACACACTAGCTAGCTAGTAACTTGTGTGATGAACAGGAAAGTTAGCAAGCTAGCAAAATAGAGATAAACTAGCAGCTTCACATCACAGGGTCAAATGGTTAACATTCAGTGCTCACTGCAGACTGAAACAACTCAGGAAAAGCTTAACCTGCTGCAACAATAGCTAAATAGAAAGAGTACACACTTACATCGTCTCTGACTTCTGAACGGGCAACCGTAATGAAAAGAAACGCGAGGCGATCTCGGGGATTTCTTACGTAGCCGTAACTACACACACTGTAACCTACGCAGTCTCCGTAGTGTGAGGAATTCACAAAAGTAACGAGTAACGATGCAGCACATCAAAAATGTATCAACGTAAAAGTATTTAATTCATCGAAAATAAATACTCAAGTAAAAGTGGAAGTAGGAGAAAAAAATAATGCTACAAAGTACAGATACAACCTTTTAGTACTTAAGTAGAGTAGTGAAGTAGTTCTACTTTGTTACTATACAGCTCTGCCTAGCTGTCCTGTTGATTAAAGGCGAAAAAGGGCAAAACAATTATTTTTATCTCTTAAAAAAAAAAAAAACATTGAAAAAAAAGCTCTCAGCAACAAACAGAATTTAACCCTTAAATGACTTCTGTCTATTTCAGTTTACAAAACTCAGCAGAGGCTCCATTAGTCGAGAGAAGGCCCCAAACCTCATCAAAACCATAAACCCTTAGTCCAGCATAGAGCGGCTGAGTGAATGTGGTCTGGACTCTGTGGAGGAGAGTCATGGTTTCAGAGACGCTGTAGAAGGACAGAATACCTGCACTGTGATCCAGGTACACTCCTACTCTGGAGGACCAAAGACCTGAGACGGGAGTTTGGACATTGTTGTACCAAAATGTATAACTGTTGTTGTCACAATATAACGCCCAAGATTTGTCATTGAATCCAAATCCACATTCACCTGACCCCCCTGCTCTGCTCATATTCTTGTATGCGACTGCTACAGAAACTTCTCTATTCCTCTCCACCTCCCAGTACCAACGTCCAGTCAGACTCTCTCTACTCAGGACCTGATACCAGCCAGTGAATCTGTCTGGGTGACTAGAATAAGACTGTTGTTCCATCATTACTGTTGCTTTCCTGTTCCTTTCAGATAATACCAGATATGTGTTTGCTGTGTTTGGATCCAGTGTGATTTCACATGAATATTTTAAGAAGTCAGCTCTGGTCTTGGGCTCTGGTTGTGGCAGTAAAACGTCCACTTCAGTCCCTGTCAGTGAGACGTTTGTCCACTTCTCTCTCAGGACGTCTTGTAGTTTATCTCTGACTTCTGACACGGCCGCTGTCACGTCCTCAAAGCAGCTCAGAGGACGGATATGGATGCTGGATGCTGATTGGCTGAGTGGTGACAGTGAGGGGTAGTTGTGTAGAAACTGGTTGAGATCCTCTGTGTGTGAGAGCTTCTTCAGCTCAGCATCTTTCCTCTTCAGCTCAGTGATCTCCTGCTCCGGCTTCTCCTGAAGCTCTTTGACTCGACTCACTTCACTTTTCTGCTGGGATCTGACCTGCTGCTTCACATCAGAGCTTCTTTTCTCCAGGAGACGGATCAGCTCAGTGAAGATCTTCTTGCTGTCCTCCACTGCTTTATCAGCAGAGAGATTGATGGCCTCCGCCTGCTGTTGAAGCAGCTTCACATCTTTCTCTCTGTCCTGGATTCTCTGCTGGATGTTTTGTCGACTCCCCTCAAGCTTTTTCTGCCTCTCAGTCCTTTCTGCTGCAGCTGAGACTGTGTCGTGGCCTTTATGTTCATCCACAGAGCAGAGATAACAGATAAGCTGCTGATCAGTACGGCAGAAAATCTTCATCACCTCATCATGACGAGAGCAGACGTTCTCCTGGAGCTTCTTGGACGGCTCCACCAGCTTGTGTTTCTTGAATGTCTCTGATTCATAATGAGGCTGGAGGTGTTTCTCACAGTAAGAAGCCAGACATTGCAGACAGGACTTGTGTGCTTTGAGTTTTCTCCCAGTGCAGACATCACAGGCCACATCTTCAGCTCCAGCATAGCAGTGATCAGCAGGAGCAGCTTGGAGTCCAGTCTTCTTCAGCTCCTCCACTAAATCTGCTAACATGGTGCTTTTCAGCAGGACAGGCCTCGGTGTGAACGTCTTCCTGCACTGAGGGCAGCTGTAGCTGTCCTTATGATCCTCTACATCCCAGTGGCTTCTAATACAGTTCATGCAGTAGCTGTGTCCACAGGGAGTAGTCACCGGATCCTTCAGTAGATCCAGACAGATGGGACAAGAGAAGGTTTCCTGGTCCAGCTGAACTCCTTTCTGCGCCATTTCACCTCTCGGTCAGTAACAACGACAGTCTGAGTCTTACTTCCTGAGAAGTGAAACTAGTCTGAGCTCTGATCTAAACACAGCAGTGATACACTGTTGTACTTGCCCCAGCATGTTTGTTACACCCCTCTGCAAACTGTAGCTCTGAAGGGGAGGGAACAAGGAAATATGAGCACAGAGTGGAGCTGGCTGTGTTTGAGAGGAGGAAGAGGAGGGGGGGGTTTATCAAGTTTTGTTCATTCCTGGAAGAGGAGTGCTTTGAGAGAGATACTGGCTGTGTTGCTATGCCCATACTACCATTAGTATGACAGGAAAAGATTTAGTTTGTCCCAATACACAGTATGTCTACAGCACTATGCCAAATATATGTTCTAATGCTTCCGGTCGGATTTTGCAGTATGCAAGCCAGCGTGCTTTTCTGACCCACAATCCTCTGTGCAGCATATCTGAGCAAGAGGCTCAAAGTTTAAGCTGTGATGTTATCCCAGAGTTTTATGTCCCGACTGTCTGCAGACTGTACTGCAGACAACAGTACGTACTATGTAAGAGCAGCTGCAGTTTGTACTGATGTAAAAAGAAAAATTACATGATAAGGAACGCAGCAACACTTGTTTACAACAGAGCTCATTTCTCATTTAAAAACTCTGCTGACTTCAGCTTTTAGGAGGTAAACTCTTCTTAGAATCAGAGGGCTTGGAGAAGGCTCCCCAGTTTACTAAATGACTGAGTTGTCCTGTAATTAAGATAATCAAACTTTATAGCTTTACTGCTCTTGACAGAGTAAAATATAAAGCAACCTTAACTCTAACTAGTTCTTATCTGTCTCAAACACCTGAGGGAAACTAAATCCTAGCTCACATAATCCTAGTCTAAGAAAAACAGCTCAAACAAATCAGTCACGTTAACGTCAGACAGCAGATACAGTAACAGTGAAGCAGAGAAGCCTATTTTTCGTTCATCGTTTCGTTTATTTCACACGTCATCATTGTATCATTAAACACAATTTCAGAAGGTACCATGATCATATGTAGGCCGTGTCAAATGGGAAACCCCAAATCAGCTACTAAAAGCTTTTCAGAGGGGGCCCGATAACAATAAACATACAACAGATAATATACAAACTAGGGCTGTCAGCATTAACGAGCTAATCGCGATGCGATTAAGGGCCGAGCATAACGTGTACATTTTTTTTAATCGCATTAATCATATGCTGCCTAACAGGCTACTATTTTGAACCTTTGCCGCCCCTTTACTTATCATCAAGCTGCCATACTTCCTCGTAACACATCCTACTGCTGCAAGCTGCAGGCATGATGGAGAAAGACAGCAGAAAACACAATTCTGTCGAATGGCATATGCTAGCAGGCTCAGGCAAAGCACTATGTTGGAGTGTGTTACTTGCCAACCTCTTGATGAAACTAAATCCAAAAGAATTACTACAGCCCATGCAAAATGGGTGGCAATTACAGTTTTTTCCAACTGCTTACACACAAAATCTTTTCATGTCACACGATTTTTGAAACCTCTCACTCAAAGTGCAAAACTACACAGCAAATCTCCAAAACCATAAGCTATTTCTCAGCCTTTCACTCAGTTTTCCATAGCATAAAACACTTTTTTCAAAACATTACACACAATTCTCTACCTAAGACACATAAATCTAACAGGAAGTGACTTGCTATCCATTTCTAAACACAACCAATCAAAATGCTACACTTATTTACCAGGGCACACACACACACTCCTCACATTTGCAAACACATTATGTCATAACTGAACACTAACCAATCATTGCTTTAGTATAGGCCTATACAGAGGTCAAAGGTCAGATTACCTGTTTTCAACAATGGATGCCAACAATAGACAGAGAGTAAGGGGAGGAGGAGGGAGAGACAGGGGATAACAACGAGGAGGAGGAGGAGGAGGAGGAGGGAAGAAGAGTAAGAAGGAGAGCCATCTCTGATGAGATCAGGGAAAGAAGCCCATCCTAGCTTTACAGTGGCGTCCATACTGCATGCAACTATCTAATGACTATTTCAGCATTACAAATCAATCAGATTTTGTTTTGCACAATTTTGTTTTGTTACAATTCTGTCCCCCCCCGCCCCGACACACAAGCACGGACAAACACTCAACACACACACACACACACACACACACACACACACACACACACACACACACACATACACATATTCTTTATTCTAAAAATGATACCTTTGTTTTACATATGTTTATACTTTTGTTTTCTTGTTTCATGCTACTGTATACAACACTGGGCTACTCTTACAGACGTAATGTTTTGCCCAATACATATTTTCTGTTTGTAACATTAAAAAGAAAATAATTTTTTTTTAAAAAAAATTTTTAAAAACTTTTAGAAGACTATTTTTTTTCTAGAACATTATAGATATAAGCCTATGAAAGACAAAAGAGCTTTAGATTTAGAACAACAGTGTGTACATGGTATGTCAAAAAATTTACTATTATGAAAAAAGTGTTTGCTATTTGATGCAAATGCTTCATTTTGAGATGTGTTTATGGTATTTTGAATGCAGTGTTTCATTTTGAAGGAGATGTGAGGCATTTTGCATTTTGTGGGAGCAGTTTCAGGAATTGTGTGTAGAGTTTTGAAAAAGGGAGACATAGTTTTGAAAACGTGTGTAAGCAGTTGGAAAAAACTGTAACTGCAGACCTGTCAGCATAGTAGATGACTCGGGTCTTAAAGAAGTACTACGGTTGGCATGTTCTGAATTGTGCAATAATGCATTTTTCTTTTGTTTAAAGTAAATAAATAATAAAGAAATACAAATCTTAAAGTCAAGTTCATAAAGCAACTTTCTTTGCATTCATTTGATTCCCAATCAAGATACACTGGTAAGAATTACTTTCCATTGTTAATATGCACTTAAAAACAATTCTGAAATGCAAAATAATAGAATTTTAATCGTGTGATAAAACATATTGATTAATCGCGAATAACTATAGAAATTTAGCAATTAATCATGAATAAGAAAAAATTAATCGTTTGACAGCCCTAATACAAACCAAAAATTAAATTTACAATAGACAAATACAGAATACAACAGAATACAGACACTTAACAAAATCAACAAATCCAGTCACAATAGACTCAACATAGACAAATACTACCAACAGATGATCCCAGCACAAATATAGCACTTACAGAATAATCAACAATCATATGTTATGAGCAATTTTAATTTGAGACGTTTCTTAAATCTGACCCATTTTCAAAAAGTTTCTATAGCAGAAAATGTGGGTTTCTTTCAACCAAATTGTCAAAAAATAAATGTGTGTGTGTGTGACTCTGTGTGTGTGTGTCTGTGTGTGTGTGTCTGTGTGTGTGTCTCTGTGTGTGTGTGTCTGTGTGTGTGTGTGTGTCTCTGTGTGTGTGTTTGTGTGTCTGAGTGTCTGTGTGTGTGTGTGTGTGTCTGTGTGTGTGTGTGTGTGTGTGTTCTATACAACCGTTGCTCTTCACAAGTCAAATAAATGATCAGTTCACTACTTTCATTGAATTTGGGTGCTTGGTGTTCAATTCATAGCATTTTAATTTATGTATTTTTAAGAACATTGAAAAAAATGACAGCAATGTTGGATAAAACTTCAAAAACTGATAAAAAAAATCACAGAAAAAATTGACAAAAACATCGGCAAAAGCGAAAAAAGTGGCGAAAAGGTGACCAAAACATAGGAAAAAAAATTTTTTATTTCAAAAAGTATTTACCCACACAAACAAAAAGTTGCATGGTCAACAGGAGGACAACAAGGGTTCAAGAAACTCAGCCTAGATTCAAGCAGTCTAGCAGTAAGAGACCTCCACAAGTCCAATGCACACTGCATGTTAATTATAAAAGCTTTTATCAGCCTGAAAACATGTTGTTAACCAGCATCAGAAATGGATATTTCATCACTTAATTAATGACTACATTTATATTTAATATCATCTTTGAGACGGATGCATTTACAGATTTTTCACCATCTGGATGAAATGAGTTCTACTTAAAGGTCCAGTGTGTAACTTTTAGCTGCAGCTGTAGTTCCAATGAGACAACCTGTAGGGGGACCGAAGCGAGAAAAGTTACACAGTGTTGCTTTAAGTAAAATACAAGTAGCTCAGAATCATACTTACGTACAGTAGTGGATTAAATGTCAGTTGTTCCTCTCCACCGTTACTATGGCGACCAGCAGATGGAGACAAATCATTACACACTACTGAGAAGCTGTCACTCACACTGCTCTCATATACACTTATACAATGCTCTGTCACACACTACTAAATGCTCTCATATACACTATTACAATGCTCTGTCACACACTACTACATGCTCTCATATACACTATTACAATGGTCTAACACACACTACTAGATGTTCTCATATACACTATTACAATGGTCTAACACACACTACTACATGCTCTCATATACACTATTACAATGCTCTGTCACACACTACTACATGCTCTCATATACACTATTACAATGGTCTAACACACACTACTACATGCTCTCATATACACTATTACAATGGTCTAACACACACTACTAGATGTTCTCATATACACTATTACAATGGTCTAACACACACTACTAAATGCTGTCATATACACTATTACAATGGTCTAACACACACTACTAAATGCTCTCATATACACTATTACAATGCTCTAACACACACTACTACATGCTCTCATATACACTATTACAATGGTCTAACACACACTACTACATGCTCTCATATACACTATTACAATGGTCTAACACACACTACTAAATGCTCTCATATACACTATTACAATGGTCTAACACACACTACTACATGCTCTCATATACACTATTACAATGGTCTAACACACACTACTACATGCTCTCATATACACTATTACAATGGTCTAACACACACTACTAAATGCTCTCATATACACTATAAACAGGGGCGAGTCTAGGATCAGACCTTTAGGGGGCTCAGCCCATAATGAGAATGTGACAGTGCCCCCCACCTGCTAAATCAGTAATTTCATTAGCCGATAATCTCTGAGCTACTGAACAATGTCAGCTAACGTTTTTTGACAATATGATGGAACTAAACCTGACATTTTATAAGTCTCAGTACCATTTTGACAGAATTTTCTAAAATTCAGCAATTTTAGTTGTTTACGTTTCAATTTGGGTTCTAATCTGCACCATGAAATGACCAACTTCTTCTCAGGGAACTACCAACGTTAAACTTCACAACCGTCTCCTGCTTTCCCTCTGACAGATTAGATAGAGACTCAGCCAAAGGCGGGAGTCTTGCATAACCTCCTCTGTTTGGCCAATACTACATTTCTGTTAATCATTTCCTTGACTGGGTTACAGGTGCGTAGGGAACATACTACTACTACTGCTGTACACAGGGAATATACTACTACTGCTGTACACAGGGAAGATACTACTACTGCTGTACACAGGGAACATACTACTAGTACTACTGTACACAGGGAACATACTACTACTACTACTGTACACAGGGAACATACTACTACTACTGCTGTACACAGGGAACATACTACTACTACTACTGTACACAGGGAACATACTACTACTGCTGTACACAGGGAACATACTACTACTACTGCTGTACACAGGAAATATACTACTACTACTGCTGTACACAGGGAACGTACTACTACTGCTGTACACAGGGAACATACTACTACTACTGCTGTACACAGGGAACATACTACTACTGCTGTACACAGGGAAAATACTACTACTACTGCTGTACACAGGGAACATACTACTACTACTGCTGTACACAGGGAACATACTACTACTACTGCTGTACACAGGAAACATACTACTACTGCTGCTGTACACAGGGAACATACTACTAGTACTACTGTACACAGGGAACATACTACTACTACTACTGTACACAGGGAACATACTACTACTGCTAGATTACAGGTGTGTAGCATCAGCGACAGACACATAGGACATTAAACCTGTTTCAAGCCTTTTGAACCTGTAATTGTTTGTCCTCTGTCACTAGCAGACAAGTTTACAAACTCACTTGAAACACCAAAATTGATTAAAAAAAGTTTTATATTATAATTTTTAGGGGGGCTGAGATGAAATTTAGGCAAAAAGGGTCTAAAATTGCCTGGGACTATTGAAATTATTTTTACCCACACTACTTAATCACTGTGAACAAGTGGTAGAAAACTCTGCTCATTTCTCTGTGACAGAGCAGTTTTAGTGAGGAAAGTTGAAAGGACAGAGACTGACTGACTCTAAACATGAACACTGTACTTTGTGGTGTTTCAGGAGGAAAAGTGCCTCAGTTATACTCTCACATCAGTTTCACATTTCTCCGTCAGCTTTGTATGAAACCCTGGAATAAATACAGGAAGAAAATACTTTGTTCATGTTAGTTTATTCATCATGTAAAGCTTCAGTTTGTTCACACATCCCATCAGTAAAGTCTGTTCAAAGACTCTTGTTCAATGATTTCATCAACACATTCACTTCATCCACACAGAACCAGAATCTCAGCTATGTAAAAGAGAAGAATGACTAATTGATTATGATTATGATAACATTTGGTCCGCCAAACTAATAAATGTATCTAGATTTCTTTACAAATGTCCACAAAGAGAACAAAGTGATAAAGGAGGTCTGGTGCTTTCTCTCTTCAGAGCCACGCAGTGGAAGAGAAACTAAATACACTTTTAGTTTGATTTGATTTCTGTGTCACGCCAAACATTTGGCCCGTCCCACATGGGATTACAAGTCACCGCTATTTAACAGACATCTTCCTGTCCCGCAAATACATAACGTGGAGAAATACATGAATAACAAACAACAGCTAATCTCTACAGATCATTTCGGTAAAGATGTTTTTTAACATATCGTCCTGTTTCAACAATCAAAGGTAAAATAACAGATCTCTACTGAGCACATTGAGAGTTTCTGGGACTCCCCGAATGATTTTCTCAACTAACAAAAAATATCTCATCACTTCTAAAACGTCAATACAAGCAAAAGAAATGTCAAACAAGTTTACAAAAACGTTTAGAAAAGCAAATAAATGTCGAAAGAAGTGACAAAATGTTGATAAAAGTAAAAAAATAAGAAAAAAGCAACAAAAACGTGTGAACACGTGAAAAATATTGACAACACTGACAATTTCTGACAAAAATCAGAAATCAGAAATACTTTAATAATCCCAGGGGGAAATTATTTTTGTTACCACTCCAGGTATACAAACAACAAATAAAAACAACATATATTATCAAGACAAAAAATAGAATGTCACAACAATCATCTCTCAGCAACAAAAGTTAAAACACAGAATACCTTAAATGACTTCTGTCTATTTCAGTTTACACAACTTAGCAGAGTCTCTAAAAGACCAATTAAGCCTTAGTCCAGCATAGAGCGGCTGAGTGAATGTGGTCTGGACTCTGTGGAGGAGAGTCATGGTTTCAGAGACGCTGTAGAAGGACAGAATACCTGCACTGTGATCCAGGTACACTCCTACTATGGAGGACTCAGGACCTGAGACGGGAGTTTCTACATTGTTGGACCAAAATGTATAACTGTTGTTGTAACAATCTAACGCCCAAGATTTGTCATTGTATCCAAATCCACATTCAAACGACGCCCCTGCTCTGCTGATATTCTTGTATGCGACTGCTACAGAAACTCCTCCTCTCCTCTTCACCTCCCAGTACCAACGTCCAGTCAGACTCTCTCTACTCAGGACCTGATACCAGCCAGTGAATCTGTCTGGGTGACTAGAATAAGACTGTGTTTGACTCATTACTGTTGCTTTCCTGTTCCTTTCAGATAATACCAGATGTGTGTGTGCTGTGTTTGGATCCAGTGTGATTTCACGTGAATATTTTAAGAATTCAGCTCTGGTCTTGGGCTCTGGTTGTAGCAGTAAAACGTCCACTTCAGTCCCTGTCAGTGAGACGTTTGTCCACTTCTCTCTCAGAACGTCCTGTAGTTTATCTCGGACTTCTGACACGGCCGCTGTCACGTCCTCAAAGCAGCTCAGAGGACGGATATGGATGCTGGATGCTGATTGGCTGAGTGGTGACAGTGAGGGGTAGTTGTGTAGAAACTGGTTGAGATCCTCTGTGTGTGAGAGCTTCTTCAGCTCAGCGTCTCTCCTCTTCAGCTCAGTGATCTCCTGCTCCAGCTTCTCCTGAAGCTCTTTGACTCGACTCACTTCCCTTTTCTGCTGGGATCTGACCTGCTGCTTCACATCAGAGCTTCTTTTCTCCAGGAGACGGATCAGCTCAGTGAAGATCTTCTCGCTGTCCTTCACTGCTTTATCAGCAGAGAGATTGATGGCCTCCGCCTGCTGTTGAAGCAGCTTCACATCTTTCTCTCTGTCCTGGATTCTCTGCTGGATGTTGTGTTGACTGCCCTCAAGCTTTTTCTGCCTCTCAGTCCTTTCTGCCTCAACTGAGACTGTGTTGTGGCCTTTATGTTCCTCCATTAAGCAGAGAGAACAGATAAGCTGCTGATCAGTACGACAGAAAATCTTCATCACCTCATCATGACGAGAGCAGACGTTCTCCTGGAGCTTCTTGGACGGCTCCACCAGCTTGTGTTTCTTGAATGTCTCTGATTCATAATGAGGCTGAAGATGTTTCTCACAGTAAGAAGCCAGACATTGCAGACAGGACTTGTGTGCTTTGAGTTTTCTCCCAGTGCAGAAATCACAGGTCACATCTTCAGCTCCAGCATAGCAGTGATCAGCAGGAGCAGCTTGGAGTCCAGTCTTCTTCAGCTCCTCCACTAAATCTGCTAACATGGTGCTTTTCAGCAGGACAGGCCTCGGTGTGAACGTCTTCCTGCACTGAGGGCAGCTGTAGCTGTACTTACGATCCTCTCCATCCCAGTGGCTTTTAATACAGTCCATGCAGTAGCTGTGTCCACAGGGAGTAGTCACCGGATCCTTCAGTAGATCCAGACAGATGGAACAAGAGAAGGTTTCCTGGTCCAGCTGAACTCCTTTCTGCGCCATTTCACCTCTCAGTGACGACTGACTCTGACTGCGACTTACAGTATGTGTGAGTGTCTTATCAAGGGATCCAGGTTCAAGGTTCAGCTTTGTTGTAATAATACAATACAGGGAGGGGTTATCAAGCTTTGAGTCATGCCAGGATGAGGAGTGGCACCTTGACTTTGAGCTTTGTTTCCTCATTTTAAATGACACCTCAGTTAAAACGTCCTCTACATCAGAAAACATGACATTTCTAGTTGTAAAATACTTCTTGGCTCCTCAGGTTTTGTCGATGTCTCCATACGTCTCTGACTCTTATTCAAAGTCTCTTAAATTTTCCTTTTACTGGTTTAAAATCAACTGAAAGTTATCAAACTAAACTGTCATAAAACCCTTAAATTGCTGTATAATAATGTCAGAATCCTAGAATGCGTGTGAAAGGTGTCAGAGATAAGAACTCTGAACACAGTTGCATAACAAGATGCCATTTTATCCCCTTTGTTATTTTCTCTGTAAACCACTGAGTTTAAAATCCAACACCAGGGCTGGACTGGGACAAAAAATTAGCCCTGTCATTTTTTGGCCCAGGCGGCCCACACCCACCGTGATTGGTCAGACACATTCCCTGCAGACAGTCCTCTTAAAATATGCCTGCATTCCATGATAGGAGATGCCTAGTGTTCTGAGTTCATGTGATAGTTTTGGATCCTTCAAGAGGGGTCTCAAGACTTATCTGTTGATCTTACACTTAAATAATTAATCAATTCTTAGAGTTATGATTTGTATATTTATGGTATTTTTTATTATTTTTTTTATTATTGATATTTGATATTGTATTGCCATTATTCAGTGTGCCGATGTGCTGCAATAGCAGCAATCGGCAGAATGACTATTATCCTGCATACTTATTCCACCACTTTTTTGTCCCGCTACTAGTCAAGGAGCGTTGCCAACACATGCACATAAATACATCAAAACGTGTGCAATGATTGGGAATGGTGTGCTATGACTTTTCTAAGAGATTTGCTGTGAGTTTTTCACGAAATCATAGACTTCAATGGGAAATCTTCGGAAAATTGCTTAACATAGCTCAAAACAACTCCACTTTGGGGTCATGCTGTTACATGTCTGCGACCTGCACAAGTGTTCCTACATTCTGACCAACAATGATGTATGAAGAGTAGGGTTGGGTACCGGTACTTTTAAAACGATTCCGATTCCTAAACGATTCCTAAACCGATTCTTGAAAAACTGAAAAATGACATAAAAGAAAGGCTTTTTATGGAGTTTTTTTTTTTATTGAAAATTATTTAAATTTAACAATATATTAATGTTTTAAAGTACTTAAATATGTAATAAGTAAACCTAAGTCACCTAACACACAGCTACAATCATTTAACAAATAACACTTACACTATTAACAAGTAACAACAAAATAAATGTTGAGTTGGTATGCCAACCAGCTTCAAACTTTAGCCGTTCTTAAGATACTCCACCTCTCCTGACTTATGGCATGTCCTGCACAGGAGAAAACTCTCTCAGGCGGTGTCCAAGAGGTCTGTACACACACAGGTAGGAGTTTGAAAGGGCAGACAATTTCGGAAGGCTGTCCTGCCTCCCCCACCACCAGGCTACAGGCTCCTGTCCTGAACGATAGACTAGCAGAGTAAGTGTAATATGTTTACTAGCGATCACGTGCAGTCAGTGAATGGTTAATATGCTTTCACGTCCGTTTAGGTGAGCCCAGAGGGAAAATATGCCATTTTAAAAGTAGCCTACATTTACGGTAGCTAGCTAACGATAGACTACAGAGAAAGTGTGATGTTTTTACGTCCGTTTCAGAGCGTGTACAAAAAGGCGTATATCAGCAGTGATTGTAGAGTAGCATGTCGGGGGAATAGTGCGGACACGCTGCCACCAACCATGAAGCGGGCATTACGCCACTTCGGCAGAAAAGGGAGAAAGAAAAAAATAGTCTGCCGCTGTCCGGAGCGACAGAGGGAAAATATTTCAGTCGGAACCGAAATGAGGAACCGAAATTCACGTTCTAATCCGGTCCGAATACTACCGTTTGCGTAGGAACCGGTACCATAGTGGAACCGGGTTTCGGTACCCAACCCTAATGAAGAGTGAAAACTGTAGGGGAGAGAGCAATTTCCCCTCTGTCCTCCCCTCTGGGAGAAAGTATCTAAAATGAGTCAAACGTGTCCATATAATGATAATTATACCTCTCACGTTTGTTCTGTAATTCAACAACCTTGGGTCCAAATGGTAAAAATATTATCATTACAAGAGAGATTAAAGTCTGGCAAACGCATTGATGTGGTTTGTGGTGTCAAATAAGACAGGGAACCGTCTGCATCTTTCCAGATGCAGACGTTTCTTTCTATTTCTGTCTATCGGCAGTTGGTATGAACAGAGCCAAAATTTTAACTCCGGTGGATTCCATAGTTACATGTCTGTGACCGGCACACAATTTCTTACATTTTGACCAACCATGATGTATGAAGAATGAAAACTGCTGGGGAGAGAGCAATTTGTTTAGAAATATTTCAGAGAATGGTACTGCAGCTCCCCCCTCTGTCTTCCCTCTAACTCTCAACATTCCATCCACATAAACACACACATTGGAAAATCTGAAACTGAAAACTGGACGATACATAAACTGTGATTTGGTAGAAACCGTGCTTGATGTCAGAATGCCCATTCAGCCCAATGAAGGCCAAAGTCTTGTCTTCCGTTTAAACTTTTAATTATTTTTCTAAATTAAAGCTCTGTGTGTGTGTGTCTCTCTCTCTCTGTGTCTCTGTGTGTCTCAGTGTGTGTCTCTCTCTCTGTGTCTCTGTGTGTCTCTCTCTCTGTGTCTCTGTGTGTCTCTCTCTCTCTGTGTCTCTGTGTGTCTCTCTCTCTCTGTGTCTCTGTGTGTCTCTGTGTCTCTGTGTGTCTCAGTGTGTCTCTGTGTCTCTGTGTGTGTCTCTCTCTCTGTGTCTCTGTGTGTCTCTCTCTCTCTGTGTCTCTGTGTGTCTTTCTCTCTCTGTGTCTCTGTGTGTCTCAGTGTGTCTCTGTGTGTCTCAGTGTGTCTCTGTGTGTCTCTAACACAGATGTAACAGATGTGGTTAGGTTGTGAAGACAGACAACCTCAGCTGACGGTTTTCCAAGATTTATTTTCTATTAGACATCCATCCATCCATCCATCTTCGTCCGCTTATCCGGTGTCGGGTCGCGGGGGGAGCAGCTCCAGCAGGGGACCCCAAACTTCCCTTTCCCGAGCAACATTAACCAGCTCCGACTGGGGGATCCCGAGGCGTTCCCAGGCCAGGTTGGAGATATAATCCCTCCACCTAGTCCTGGGTCTTCCCCGAGGCCTCCTCCCAGCTGGGACGTGCCTGGAACACCTCCCAGGGGAGGGCGCCCGAGGGGCATCCTCACCAGATGCCCGAACCACCTCAACTGGCTTCCTTTCGACGCAGGAGCAGTGGCTCTACTCCGCGCTCCTCACGGATGACTGAGCTTCTCACCCTATCTCTAAGGGAGACGCCAGCCACCCTCCTGAGGAAACCCATTTCGACGCTTGCACCCTTGGATCTCGTTCTTTTCGGGTCATGACCCAGCCTTCATGACCATAGGTGAGGGTAGGAACGAAAACTGACCGGTAGATCGGGAGCTTTGCCTTCTGGCTCAGCCTTTTTTTGTCCACAACGGTGCGATAGATGGAATGTAATACCGCACCCGCGCCCGATTCTCGACCAATCTCCCGCTCCATTGTCCCTCACTCGCGAACAAAACCCCAAGGTACTTTGAACTCCTTCACTTGGGGTAAGGACTCATTCCCTACCTGGAGAAGGCATTCCATCGGTTTCCTGCTGAGAACCATGGCCTCCGATTTAGAGGTGCTCTGATCCTCATCCCAACCGCTTCACACTCGGCTGCGAACCGATCCAGTGAGTGCTGAAGGTCGCAGGCCGAGGATGCCATCAGGACCACATCATCTGCAAAGCAGCGGTGAGATCCCCAGCCCACCGAACCAACCCCTCCCCACCCCGACTACGCCTCGATATCCTGTCCATAAATTATACAAACAGGATTGGTGACAAAGCGCAGCCCTGGCGGAGGCCACCCCTCACCTGAAACGAAGTCCGGACTTACTGCGGGAACCCGGACACAGCTCTCACTTTGGTCGTACAGAGATTGGATGGCCCTGAGTAGAGACCCCCTCACCCCATACTCCCGCAGCACCTCCCACAGTATCTCCCGGGGACCCGGTCATACGCCTTCTCCAAATCCACAAAACACATGTAGACCGGTTGGGCATACTCCCCGGCCCCTCCAGGATCCTTGCGAGTGAAGAGCTGGTCCGTTGTTCCACCCACCCGGACGGAATCCGCATTGTTCCTCCTCAACCTGAGGTTCGACTATCGGCCGAACCCTCCTTTCCAGCACCTTGGAGTAGACTTTACCAGGGAGGCTGAGAAGTGTGATACCCTGTAATTGGCACACACCCTCTGGTCCCCTTTTTAAAGGGGAACCACCACCCCAGTCTGCCACTTCTTTGGCACTGTTCCAGACTTCCACGCAATGTTGAAGAGACGTGTCAACCAGGACAGCCCCTCCACACCCAGAGCCTTGAGCATTTCTGGACGGATCTCATCAATCCCCGGGCTTTGCCACTGTGGAGTTGTTTGACTACATCAGTGACTCCCGCCGGGAAATCGACGATAATCCCCATCATCCTCCAGCTCTGCCTCTAACATAGAGGGCGTATTTAGTCGGATTCAGGAGTTCCTCAAAATGCTCCTTCCACCGCCCTATTACCTCCTCAGTTGAGGTCAACAGCGTCCCATCCTTACTGTACACAGCTTGGATGGTTCCCCCTCGCCCCTCCTGAGGTGGCGAACAGTTTTCCAGAAGCACTTTGGTGCCGCCGAAAAGTCCTTCTCCATGTCTTCTCCAAACTTCTCCCACACGCGCTGCTTTGCCTCTTTCACGGCAGAGGCTGCAGCCCTTCGGCCCTTCCGGGTACCCTGCAACTGCCTCCGAGTCCTCTGGGATAACATATCCCGGAAAGACTCCTTCTTCAGTCGGACGGCTTCCCTGACCACGGTGTCCACCACGGTGTTGTCGTGGGTTACCGCCCTTGAGGCACCTAAGACCCTAAGACCACAGCTCCTACGCGCCTTCAGCAATGGAAACTTTGAACATTGTCCACTCTAGTTCAATGCCCCAGCCTCCACAGGGATGCACAAAAGCTCCGCCCGGAGGTGCGGAGTTGAAAGTCCGTTGGACAGGGGCCTCCTCCAGACGTTCCCAATTTACCCGCACTACACGTTTGGGCTTACCAGGTCTGTCCAGAGTCTTCCCCACCCCTGACCCAACTCACCACCAGATGGTGATCGGTTGACAGCTCTGCCCCTCTCTTCACCCGAGTGTCCAAAACATACGGCCTCAGATCAGATGAAACGATTATAAAATCGATCATTGACCTTCGGCCTAGGGTGCTCTGGTACCAGGTACACTTATGAGCATCCCTATGTTCGAACATGGTGTTCGATTATAGACAATCCATGACTAGCACAGAAGTCCAACAACAAACAACCGCTCTGGTTTAGATCAGGGGAGGCCGTTCCTCCCAATCACGCCTCTCCAGGTGTCTCCATCATTGCCCGTATGGCGTTGAAGTCCCCCAGCAGAACAATGGATTCCCCACTGGCGCCCATGCAGGACTCCACTCAAGGTCTCCAAGAAGGCCGAATACTCCGAACTCCTGTTTGGTGCATATGCACAAACAACAGTCAGATTTTTCCCCCACAACCCGCAGGCGTAGGGAGGCGACCCTCGTCCACCGGGGTAAACTCCAACGCGAGGCGCTCAGCCGCGGGGGCTTGTTAGTATCCCCACACCCGCCGGCGCCGCGCACCCTGAGCAACTCCGAGAAGAGAAAGAGTCCAACCCTATCCAGGAGTACAGTTCCAGAACCGAGACTGTGCGTAGAGGTAAGCCCCACCAGATCTAACCGGTAGCGCTCCACCTCCCGCACCAGTTCCGGCTCCTTCCCCACAGAGGTGACGTTCCACGCCCCAGAGCCAGCGTCTGCTGCCCGGGTCTGGTCCGTCGAGGCCCCTGACCTTCACTGCCACCCATGTGGCAGCACACCCCGCAGCGGTTCCTCCCACAGGTGGTGGGCCCATGGGCTGGAGAGATGGGAGCCCGGTAGCTTGTTCGGGCTGTGCCCGGCCGGGCTCCGTGGCAAACCCGGCTCCAGGCTTCGCCCGACGAGCCCGCCGTCTGGGCCTGGCTCCAGACGGGGGCCCCGGGCTTCCTCCGGGCAGGGTCACTCCATTTCTACCTTGTTTTTCCATTGGGGTTTTTGAACCATTCTTTGTCTGGCCCCTCACCTGAGACCACTTTGCCTTGGGAGACCCTACCAGGAGCACAAAGCTCCAGACAACACAGCCCTCAGGTTCACAGAGACACACAAACCTCTCCACCACGATAAGGTGATGGTTCACGGAGAAGTTCTATTAGACAATATAACATTAATTGGCTTCTGGTGTACGGTTTCCTTCTATCTGCACCTCTGCTCCTCAGCAATACAACACGGTATTGTCACAGGGTGATCTCATTTTCTACCATACATACACAACAATCACATCATAGTATAGCATCTCACTCAACTCTTAGTATGCACATTGCTAGCCAACAGGAGTAATTAAAATATACTTGGAAAACCTTACTTGAATTATAACAATAGTCTATGTGACAAACAGGAGAACCAAAATTTTATACTTTTTAACAGTTTCGGTGGGCAAAGGTAAACAGTATGTGGGTTTGGGGACTGCACAGATAACAAAAAGAGTATAACGTCTAACAAAGAAATATACATACCTGCAGAATACACTATAACACTAATTGGCTTCTGGTCTACTGTTTCCTTCTATCTGCACCTCTGCTCCTAAACATTAAATAACAGAATTTACACATTCAAACTGGACTGCTGAGCCTCCGTTATTTACATTGCACAGAAACAGCGCAAAAATGGTGCGAAAAGATTTAAACAAAGCATCATTAAAACTTAAATTTAACCGTAAAAACGGTACTAAACAGCTTAGTTAATATCGTATTAGCTTAGAGGCACTAAATAGTGAAGGGTCACAACACAATTTTCAAAGAAAACAACAAAATAGCGCAGCAGCATTTTACACGCTACCTACCTCAGTAATACAAGACAGTATTGTGAGGAGAAGACGGAAGCTACGGCAACTTAGGAGGTACAATAGAGGGGCACTGAGCAACAACATGATAAATAAATTAAACTCAATAAGATAAAATTCACAAATACCTAACAAATCATTAAAAAATTATTAAAATATTAAAATATGATTACAATTGAATTAAACATAAATTGGAAATTAGAATCAATAAAGTGCATTTTTAACTCCGTTACACAGACACACCTGTCCGACCGTATATGGACTTCCCTCTGCAGGCTGTTACATGTCGAAGGATCACGTGCGTTTACATCTCGCAGCGTTGCATAACTTCGTCCTTTTCCTTCTGTGCCGGGAAACAACACTGTGCAATGTCTCTGCACGTCTCCCTCAGGTGCCCGTTCCAGAAAGCAGGTTTAGTGAAAACTCTGAATTAGTTAACCCTGAGATGAGGGAAACTCTGGGTTTTCTGTTTCAGAAAGAGAGGTAACTCCACCTCAGAGTCAGTTACTATGGTAACTCCACTTCAGAGTCAGTTACCTGGTAACGGAGCCTGTGAACCTAACCTGGTCGGGAGCAGGTTTTCTTCAAGAAACCTCGAGTTTCTCCCTCTGAGAGGGAGGAGACTGAGAGAAACTGAGAAAAAAAACCTTGAGTTTCTTTCAGCTCATTTCCTCATTCATTCATTCAGTCTGTCTCAGGCACATTTTAATGCAGTTTGTTATCTGCATGAATAAAAAAAACAACATATTGGTTTATGTTAGACTATAAAACGTTTTTTTCTCAAACATGTCATGTCCTTTTGTCGACGATCCCGTTGATGAAAAAGCTGTATTAATTCACAGAGAGTTTACGTCGGGAGATGATAGGCTATTGAGTCCCGACTATAGATGTATTTTCATTTCCACATAACCGATTTGAGAGGTATTTTTTATCACAGTCCATTAGATATGTAGATACCTTATCTGTCCTCATATCACTAACATCAACCATCGTGGACAGGCTTTAACATCTAAGCAGATTCTTTGTGTCGTATTACGTTTTTAGCAAACGGCAGTTTTCTTTATAACAGTGTAGCGGTATTATTACAGTATGATGCGGATCATACTGTGATAGTAAAGCCACTGTATGCAGAGCCGTCAGAAAAGTGTGACTCGCTCTGAAACGTTTTTTTAAATGTTTTTGTAGTGTTCCCTGGACACAAACCAGTGAGAGCCATTAAAAAGAAATAAATGATTATACATTATAGTTCTGTTAATGATCATGGTGCTGCAGCTTTAGAATGGGATTAGTATATTTTACTTTTTCGCCTGCAGGGTTGTATCTAAATGAAATTATAGGTGTAATACAATTCCAGTTTTTTTTTCACCAGTAATATTATAAGTTAAAGAAATTAATACACTGTTAATGCGTACGCATTGACTCGAGCAGCAATTTTCTCCCACACCAATTCTCTCTCTTTTGCAGCAGCAGCCGCTGTGTTGCTTTTTTTTTACGAAATGCATGTTCAAACGGTTCAAACTCGCTGTTTGTGCGCATGAGTATTTCCACCGACCCGTTTGTTTGTGGTTGTTGCCATGGTGAATCGTATTATCATGGCTCCATTCATACTGCCTTTTTATAGTGGTTGTGCACACGCGTAACCCTGAGTGAACATACTCCGAGTTGATTGAACCAACTCATATCAGTTGTTCTGGAACCGAAAACTCAGAGTTTCCCATCTCAGGGTAAATCAACTCAGACATCAGGGTTACACTCAGAGTTTGTTAAAAACCAGGGGTCCTTCCTGGTTTACAGCTCTGTTTGTGTTTCTCTCTCTCTGTGTCTCTGTGTCTCTGTCTCTGTGTGTCTCTGTGTCACACTTCAGAGGCCCGTTCCAGAAAGCAGGTTTAGTGAAAACTCTGAGTTGGTTAACCCTGAGATGAGGGAAACTCTGGGTTTTCTGTTCCAGAAAGAGAGGTAACTTAACCTCAGAGTCAGTTACTATGGTAACTGAGTCTGTGAACCTAACCTGGTCGGGAGCAGGTTTTCTTCAAGAAACCTCGAGTTTCTCTCAGTCTCCTCCCACTGAGAGGGAGGAGAAACTCATTTCCTCATTCATTCATTCAGTCTGTCTCAGGCACATTTTAATGCAGTTTGTTATCTGCATGAATAAAAAAACGTATTGGTTTATGTTAGGCAGACTATAAAATGTTTTTTTTCTCAAACATGTCATGTCCTTTTGTCGACGATCCCATTGATGAAAAAGCTGTATTAATTCAGAGAGTTTACGTCGGGAGATGATATTGAGTCCCGATAGATGTATTTTCATTTCCACATAACCGATTTGAGAGGTATTTTTTATCACAGTCTATTAGATATAGATACCTTATCTTCTTTTGTGATTCTTTGTGTCGCATTACGTTTTTTAAAAACGGCAGTTTTCTTTATAACAGCAGCGGATCATACTGTGATAGTAAAGCCACTGTATGTAGAGCCGTCAGAAAAGTGTGACTCGCTCTGAAACTTTTTTAAATGTGTTCCCTGGACACAAATCAGTGAGAGCCATTAAAAAGAAATAAATGATTATACTTATAATTCTGTTAATGATCATGGTGCTGCAGCCTCAGAATGGGATTAGTATAGTTTACTTTTTACGCCCGCAGGATTGCACCTGAATAAAATTATAGGTGTACCTACATTGTTAATTCCAGTTTCAATAGTATAAGTTAACTGTGATTAAATATGAAATTAATACACTGTGAATGCGTACGCATTGACTTGAGCAGCAATTTTTCCTCCACACCAATTCTCTCTCTTTTGCAGCAGCAGCCGCTGTCTTGCTTTTTTAACGAAATGCATGGTATATATATATATATATATATATATATATATATATATATATATATATATATTCTGGTTTCAAACTGCGCTGTTTATAGCATGCGTATTTCCGCCGACCGTTTGTTTGTGGTTGTTGCCATGGTGAATCGTAGAATCATGGCTCCATCCATACTGCCTTTTGTGCAGCGTAACCCTGAGTGAACATACTCCGAGTTGATTGAACCAACTCAAATCAGTTGTTCTGGAACAGAAAACTAAGAGTTTCCATCTCAGGGTAAATCAACTCAGACATCAGGGTTACACTCAGAGTTTGTTAAACCTCCTACCTGGAACGGACCCCTGGAACGGACCCCTGGAACGGACCCCTGGGGTCAGGGTTCAATCAACTCGGAGTATGTTCACTCAGGGTTACGCGCGTGCACAAAAGGCAGTATGAATGGAGCCATGATTCTACGATTCACCATGGTAACAGCCACAAACAAACGGGTCGGCGGAAATACTCATGCGCACAAACAGCGAGTTTGAACATGTGTTTCGTTAAAAAAGCTGCTGCTGCAAAAGAGAGAGAGAATTGTGGGAGAAAATTGCTGCTCAAGCCACGCGCACGCTCACAGTGTATTAATTTCATATTTAACTCAGCTAACTTTATAATATTAGCCCTGGTGAAAACTGGAATTGTAGGCTACACCTATAATTTCATTTAGGTGCAATCCTGCGGGCGAAAAAGTAAACTATACTATTCCCATTCTGAGGCTGCAGCACCATGATCATTAACAGAACTATAATGTATAATCATTTATTTCTTTTTAATGGCTCTCACTGGTTTGTGTACAGGGAACACTACAAAAACGTTAAAAAACGTTTCAGAGTGAGTCACACTTTTCTGACAGCTCTGCATACAGTGGCTTTACTATTACAGTATGATCCACTACACTGTTATAAAGAAAACTGCTGTTTGCAAAAAATGCGATACAAAGAATCTGCTGGGATGTTAAAGCCTGTCCACGATGGCTGATGTTAGTGATATGGGGGATAACGGGATAGGGCGCATCTACATATCTTATGGACTGTGATAAAAAATACCACTCAAATCGGTTATGTGGAAATGAAAATACATCTATAGTCGGGACTCAATACCGACGTAAACTCTCTGAATTAATACAACTTTTTCATCAACGGGATCGATAACAAAAGGACGTGACATGTTTGAGAAAAAAACGTTTTATAATCTGCCAAATATAAACCAATATGTTTTTTTTATTCATGCAGATAACAAACTGCATTAAAATGCGCCTGATACAGACTGAATGAATGAATGAGGAAATGAGAGAAACTCAAGTTTTTTCCCTCTGAGAGGGAGGAGACTGAGAGAAACTCGAGGTTTCTTGAAGAAAACCTGCTCCTGACCAGGTTAGGTTCACAGACTCAGTTACCATAGTAACTGACTCTGAGGTTAAGTTACCATAGTAACTGACTCTGAGGTTAAGTTTCCTCTCTTTCTGGAACGGAAAACCCAGAGTTACCCTCATCTCAGAGTTAACCAACTCAGAGTTTTCACTAAACCTGTTTTCTGGAACGGGCCTCAGGTGTGTTTGTCCAGATGACTCAGCACTCATCTGCTGAACATAAAAACAGGTTTTACAGTCATTACCACTTCAGGGAAAGAGTTGTACATTTACAGACATAATTAAAGAAAAATATTTACTTCATATGCATGTTTTAGTAGTATTTATCCTCCACCCTGACGACACCTTTGAGCATGTTTACACTGGGCCGCAGCCTGTTTTTAGTCAAAACAACGTCAGAAAAAGCGATACAAATGTTAAAAAAAGCACACAAAACATTGAAAAAGTGACAAAACGACAGAAAAAGCAATACAAATCTTGAAAAAAGTGACCAAAACGTTGGAAAAAAACATAAATGAAAAACTTTTAAAAAACGGACTAAAACACTGACATAGGGACAACAAAATAGCTTTTTCATGGTTGACGGGTAGACATCACAAGGGTTAAAGCTTCTGTAAAACATTAAAAATTGTAATCCTTTTCACTTTCTGCACAGAAAGATGGGCGTCTGGCATTATGCAGTGGATGAAGAAGTCATTCAGAGTGAAGCATGGTGATAAATCCTTGGCTGTACGTTATGAGAAGACATAGAAACACACAGGCTGCAGAGAGAAGAACAGTCATCGGTAAGTTTCCTCTTCAGGTTTGAGAGCCGGGCGTCTCTCAGTTTAGTCAAATATAATTCAGATGAACTCGTCAAACAGTCGCTGTAAAGAAGGACCTGCTATTTCATGTTTGGGGTGACGGTGATCAGCCAATCAGCGCCTTTGTTTTGGGGTCACAGAAAGGACGCCTGTGTTGCGCTGGCTGATAAGTTTTGTTTTTGAGTTAGTAGTGAGTGGCCAGGAGAAGCACATGTAGATATTTCTGGGGTGTATCTTTGTCGTCTGTGTCACCATCTGTGCATGTGTGCGTGCAGAGACATGTGAGTACAATGGTGTAAATGTTTACATATGTGTATTTCGGTGCCTTGGGTTTATATGAATGTTATCTGTTCTGGGATACTAATTTGAAATGCAGCATGTTAGCATAAAAAATCGTTAGCAGCATGCTAATGCCTAGTATTATTAGTGTTACATTACTATTGTGTTTATATGTCCTCACATGACACTGCACAATTATTATCGGAGTGTTTACAATGGTTGTGTGGTAGAGAATGATGATTGGGCTGCTGTTACTGAGACCCAGCAGTAAGAAGGCTGCTTTAATTTAATAAGGAGCTGATGTGTGTTATCTGGTATATTCTTTGGTTATTTGATATAAGCAGCTATATATATATACCTGGAGTGAAAGTTATACTAATTACCATTTATTAGTCTTACTAATTGCATCCTAGCACTGTTGTGTTTTTACTTGTATGCTGATATTTCCTTTTTTTATTCTTTATTGTAGAACCACACATACCCTCATGAAGACACAGACAATCATCTGCTAATAAACCCATTGAAGAGCACCAGAGCATTTGACTACATTCTTACCGATGCACCACAGCAGCAGTGCCGACCCTTTTGTTTTTTTTGTATGAGTTTTTTGGGATTATGGGGAACCATTCATAAATTTTAAATTTAAAATTTTAATTTAGGTTTTTGTATCGGCGGCTGACACAGCGGTCACCTATCCCCAACTAGCCATAGTTACAGTCCTAGTCGTCAATCCTCCATTACAGTCGCTGAGTTCTGCTCCGTAATCAGAGCTGTCACTTTCTGACGACCTCACAAATATTTAAAATGAATGACTCATAAAGATGCTTAATAAGAAGTGTGAGCAAAGAATTGACAGAGTACTTCATGTTCCAGGGGCGGAGCCAGATGTTGTAAACATCCGAGGCTCACTCTAAATCTATTTCTCCCAAGGATATTTCTATCCCATTTACCGGAGCTGTTTACACTACATTTCAAGACATTTCAGATAATAGAATGACTAAACATCTGTACATCATTTGGCAAAAACATGATAGTTGCCATGAAAATATCTAATTGTTCTTCAATTGTCTTTATCATTCTGAAACCAGAACACTATAGATTATAAATTATTGAAACACGCTCACTTTCCTATACACTATTGAAATTCTTTTAACATACAACATAAACACTCTCATATACACTATTGTAATGCTCTAACACACACTACTTAAATGCTCTAATATACTGTACACTATTACAACGCTCTAACACACACTACTTAAACGCTGTGAACAAGTGATAGAAAACTCTGCTCATTTCTCTGTGACGGAGCAGTTTTAGTGAGGAAAGTTGAAAGGACAGAGACTGACTGACTCTAAACATGAACACTGTACTTTGTGGTGTTTCAGGAGGAAAAGTACCTCAGTTATACTTTCATATCACTTTCATATTTTCTCCGTCAGCTTTGTATGAAACCCTGGAATGAAGACAGGAAGAAAATACTTTGTTCATGTTAGTTTATTCATCATGTAAAGCTTCAGTTTGTTCACACATCCCATCAGTAAAGTCTGTTCAAAGACTCTTGTTCAATGATTTCATCAACACATTCACTTCATCCACACAGAACCAGAATCTCAGCTATGTAAAAGAGAATTATGACTAATTGATTATGATTATGATAACATTTGGTCCGCCAAACTAATAAATGTATCTAGATTTCTTTACAAATGTCCACAAAGAGAACAAAGTGATAAAGGAGGTCTGGTGCTTTCTCTCTTCAGAGCCACGCAGTGGAAGAGAAACTAAATACACTTTTAGTTTGATTTGATTTCTATGTCACGCCAAACATTTGGCCCGTCCCACATAAGTTAAGAAAACACCTCTATTTAACAGACATCTTCCTGTCCCGCAGATACATAACGTGGAGAAATACAAGAATAACAAACAACAACTAATCATCTACAGATCCTCTTGGTAAAAATCTTTTTTAACATATCGTCCTGTTTCAACAATCAAAGGTAAAATAACAGATCTCAACTGAGCACATTGAGAGATTCTGGGGCTCCCCGAATGATTTTCTGAACAAACAAAAACATCTCATCACTTCTAAAACGTCAATACAGCACAAAAAAACTCAACCTAATTTACTAAAAACATTTAGGAAAGCAAATAAATGTTGAAGAAACTGACAAAAATGTTTGATAAAAGCAAAGAAAATAATTAGATATATATATATATAATAATAATATTTTTTGGGGCATTTTAGGCCTTTATTTGACAGGACAGCTGAAGAAAGAGGAGAGAGAGGGGGAACAACATGCAGCAAAGGGCCGCAGATCAGAGTCAAACCCGGGCCCGCTGCCTCGATGAGTAAACCTCCATATATGGGCAAACCGCTCTACCAACTGAGCTATCTGGGCGCCCAACATCTCATCACTTCTAAAACGTCAATACAAGCAAAAAAAAAAACGTCCAACAAATTTAGAAAAATGTCAATAAAAGCAAAAAAAAATAAGAAAAACCAACACAAACCAACCTAATCTCACAGAATTATGTGAAATGAACACGGCCCCTAAACTCAAAATCTGTGGCAGGTTCACAGAATAGCCAAAAATTCCGCGATGGGCCCGCGAAATAATTGCGTGAAATGAACAAGGCCGCTTAAGTTAAGGAAAAAGTCGTAGGTGGGCGGGACAACAGTGGTTTGCGTTTAGGAAAAGAACGGGACTGCCGTATTCAGCAGACAGGTTGGGTTTAGGAAAAGAACAATGGGACGGTTGGGTTTAGGAATCCTGACACTTTCAGGGTTTCATACTACTCGCTACCATTGTCGCTCCTAATGCTACGTCATCTTCTCATTGACTTTACCTTGGCATTGTTTTCCGTGGTGGCCACACAGAATTTTCACACATTCTGTCCCACCACCACGTAATGAGCTGTTAACAGTTTGTGATCATTTCACGGAATTCTGTGAGACCAGGCTCACAAAAACATGTAAACACATGAAAAACGTCGACAACAGTGACAAGAAAAGGTGAAAAAAAAAGTCAGAACAATCAGCTCTCAGCAACAACCATGGAGACTAAACAGGTCAAAGACTTAAAACACAGAATTTAACCCTTAAATGACTAATTCAGTTTACATAACTCAGCAGAGTCTCCAAAACAACTATAATAAAACCTTAGTCCAGCATAGAGCGGCTGAGTGAATGTGGTCTGGACTCTGTGGAGGAGAGTCATGGTTTCAGAGACGCTGTAGAAGGACAGAATACCTGCACTGTGATCCAGGTACACTCCTACTCTGGAGGACTCAGGACCTGAGACGGGAGTTTGGACTTTGTTGGACCAAAATGTATGAATGTTGTTGTAACAATATAACGCCCAAGATTCGTCATTGTATCCAAATCCACATTCATCCGACCCCCCTGCTCTGCTGATATTCTTGTATGCAACTGCTATATGAACTCCTCCTCTCCCTCTTATCTCCACCTCCCAGTAACAACGTCCAGTCAGACTCTCTCTACTCAGGACCTGATACCAGCCAGTGAATCTGTCTGGGTGACTAGAATAAGACTGTTGTTGACTCATGAATGTTGCTTTCCTGTTCCCCTCAGATAACAACAGCCATGTGTGCATTGTGTTTGGATCCAGTGTGATTTCACATGAATATTTTATATATTTATTTATATCCAGCTCTGGTCTTGGGCTCTGGTGGTGGCAGTAAAACGTCCACTTCTGTCCCTGTCAGTGAGACGTTTGTCCACTTCTCTCTCAGGACGTCCTGTAGTATATCTCTGACTTCTGACACGGCTGCTGTCACGTCCTCAAAGCAGCTCAGAGGACGGATATGGATGCTGGATGTAGATTGGCTGAGTGGTGACAGTGAGGGGTAGTTGTGAAGAAACTGGTTGTGATCCTCTGTGTGTGAGAGCTTCTCCAGCTCAGCGTCTTTCCTCTTCAGCTCAGTGATCTCCTGCTCCAGCTTCTCCTGAAGCTCTTTGACTCGACTCACTTCACTTTTCTGCTGGGATCTGACCTGCTGCTTCACATCAGAGCTTCTTTTCTCCAGGAGACGGATCAGCTCAGTGAAGATCTTCTTGCTGTCCTCCACTGCTTTAACAGCAGAGAGATTGATGGCCTCCGCCTGCTGTTGAAGCAGCTTCACATCTTTCTCTCTGTCCTGGATTCTCTGCAGGATGCTTTGTCGACTCCCCTCGAGCTTTTTCTGCCTCTCAGTCCTTTTTGCTGCAGCTGAGACTGTGTCGTGGCCTTTATGTTCCTCCATTAAGCAGAGATAACAGATAAGCTGCTGATCAGTACGGCAGAAAATCTTCATCACCTCATCATGACGAGAGCAGACGTTCTCCTGGAGCTTCTTGGACGGCTCCACCAGCTTGTGTTTCTTGAATGTCTCTGATTCAAAATGAAACTGAAGATGTTTTTCACAATAAGAAGCCAGACAATGCAGACAGGACTTGTGTGCTTTGAGTTTTCTCCCAGTGCAGACATCACAGGCCACATCTTCAGCTCCAGCATAGCAGTGATCAGCAGGAGCAGCTTGGAGTTCAGTCTTCTTCAGCTCCTCCACTAAATCTTCTAACATGGTGCTTTTCAGCAGGACAGGCCTCTGTGTGAACGTCTTCCTGCACTGAGGACAGCTGTAGCTGTACTTACGATCCTCTCCATCCCAGTGGCTTCTAATACAGTTCATGAAGTAGCTGTGTCCACAGGGAGTAGTCACCGGATCCTTCAGTAGATCCAGACAGATGGAACAAGAGAAGGTTTCCCAGTCCAGCTGAAGTCCTTTCTGCGCCATTTCACCTCTCAGTGATGACTGTGACTTACTGTATGTGTAACTGTCTTATCAAGGGATCCAGGTTCAAGGTTCAGCTTTATTGTCATTACACAATAAAGGGAGGGGTTATCAAGCTTTGATTCCTGCCAGGATGAGGAGTGGCACCTTGACTTTGGACTTTGTTTCCTCATTTTAAATGACATCTCTGACTCTTACTCAAAGAGTCTTAAATTTCCCTTTTCCTGGTTTAAAATGAACTGAAAGTGTTATGTGGGAGCAGGGAACGTGGACCCAAACGCAAAGAGAGGGAGGCCGGCAGGCAGGAGATGGTCGAACTCAGGGATTCATTAACAAAAAGCGGCAGTACAAAGACTGGGAAACACTCAGAGTCACGCAGGGAAAAAACCAAAAGCAACAGACAAATCCACAACAGGCTGACGGCAACACACAGGCAGGAACGAACAGGAACAAATGCAAAATGATCTGACAAGAAACAAAGGGAACACAGAGGCTAAATACATGAGGTGATGGGTAAATCAGAAACAGGTGAGACAACAGGTGAAGCACATCAGGGCGGGGCAGGACAATCACAAAGTAGGGAAAACACAGGAAGTAAATTGGACGAGACAAGACAGAAAACCAGACTATCAAAATAAAACAGGAAACAGAAAAGACAGAAAACATGAAACTTGACACAACACCAGACTACACAAGGGAGAACAGGGAACACAGGAATTAACCAAAACACACAATACACAGAACGGAATACATCAACACAATAGGGAACAGGAATATGCAGAATATACAAACACAGGAAACATACAGAAATCAATAAGGCAACAGAAGTCAACAAACAGGCAACAGAAATGGGACAAAATGCAACGCAAAACACTGAAACCATAACAGAAAGATATCAAACTAAACTGTCATCCATCCATCTTCATCCGCTTATCCGGTATCGGGTCTTCTTAAACTGTCATAAAAACCTTAAATTGCTGTATAATAATCTCCCAATCCTAGAATGTGTGTAAAAGGTGTCAGAGATAAGTACTCTGAACACAGTTGCATAAGAAGATGCCATTTTATCCCCTTTGTTATTTTCTCTGTAAACCACTGAGTTTAAAATCCAACATCAGGGCGGGACTGGGACAAAAAATCAGCCCTGGCATTTTTGGCCCAGGCGGCCCACACCCACCGTGATTGGTCAGACACATTCCCTGCAGACAGTCTTCTTAAAATATGCATGCATTCTGTGATATGAGTTGCCTAGTGTTCTGCGTTCATGTGATAGTTTGGAACTTTCAAGAGGGGTCTCAAGACTTATCTGTTGATCTTACGCTTAAATAATTAATTCATTCTTTAAGTTATGATTTGTATATTTATGGTATTTGTTTTTTATTATTATTGATATTTTATATAATTGCCATTATTCAGTGTGCCGATGTGCTGCAATAGCAGCAATATGCAGAATGACTTTTATCCTTCATACTTATTTGCCACATCCCACTACTAGTCAAGGAGCATTGCCAACACATGCACATAAATACATCAAAACGTGTGCAATGATCAGGAATGGTGTGCTATGACTTTTCTAAGAGATTTGCCGTGCGGTTTTCATAAAATCAGCAAAAAACAGTGTGAAATTTTCCCATAGACTTTAATGGGAAATCTTAGGGGAAATTGCTTAACATAGCTCAAAACAACCTCTATTTGGGGCCATACTGTATTGCCATACTTTAATGTAGAAAAATAATTAAAAGTTTAAACCGAACACAAGACTTTGGCCTTCATTGGGCTGAATGGGCATTCTGATATCAAGCACGGTTTCTACCAAATCACAGTTTATGTATCGTCCAGTTTTCAGACTGTTTCAGATTTTCCAATATGTGTATATGGGGACGGAATGTTGAGAGTTAGAGGGGAGGACAGAGGAGGGAGCTGCAATATAATTCTCTGAAAAATGTCCAAACACATTGCACTCTCTTCTACAGTTTTCACTCTTCATACATCATTGTTGGTTAAAATGTAGGAACATTTGTGACCATCGCAAACATGTAACTATGGAATCCACTGGACTTAAACTTTTGGCTCTGTTCATACCAACTGCCGATAGAAACAATGAAACAAATTATCTGGAAGGACGCAGACGGTTCCCTGTTTGTTACCTGCTCTGTGTCGCATATATTTGACACCACAAACATAAAAACCACATCAATGCGTTCGCCAGATTTTTATCTCTCTTGTAATGATAATATTTTTGCCGTTTGGACCCATGTTTTTTGAATTACAGAACAAACTTAAGAGGTATAATTATCATTAAATGGATTAAATGTTTGACTCATGGAAGATACTGTCTCCCCCTCCCTCCTCTACTCCCTCACTCTAGAAATCACCATAGCAAGTTCTGACACATAAACCTATCAGGTAGACTCTTTACTATAGGCCGTGTTGTCCTCACTTTTCAGGACATGTCAAACAGCAGATTTACTGTTAGCTAGTGTTATTCGGATGTGCACCAAGTAGTAGGCACACTGTCAAAATTTCTTGCGAAATTTTCTAGTTGTTATTACAGTTTTTCTCAATTGTTTACACACAATTACTGGTACTTGAGACACAATGACCACAACATGTAACTCATGCTCCAACCCCCTTAACCAATTCTGCTGAACTACAAGCACAATTCCTGCTTTACACTCAAATTTCAGTTCTAAAACACACTTTTTTCAAAACACTACACACAATTTCTCTGCATTTGGCACAATTTTCATGCAGAAAATCTCTTGTTTTCACAAGAAACACACTAACATTCAAATATGAACACTGACTCATCACATGGGCAAACACCCATCACACAGTTTTACAATTAGCAATCAGAGCTTTAGCATAAAAGGGCAACAGGTGAGCTCTTCTGTTTTGGAGCAATGGATGCCAACATTGGAAACAGAGGCAGAGCCAGAGGAGTGAGAGTAAGAGGAGGAGGACGGGGAGGACGGGGAGGACGAGGACGAGGAAGGGGAAGGCCAAGGATCGTAATCTCTGATGAGATCCGAGCCACTTTGGTTGATCATGTGGTCAACCATGGTCTAACAATGAGGGAAGCTGGGAAAAGAGTACAGCCAAATTTGAGCAGGTACACTGTAGGATCCATCATCCAGACTTTCCGAAATGAGAATAGGTAAGAAATACTCTCACTAGAAAATTGCAGTACTACATATCAATACAGTACTCAGTGAGTACAGTAGTACAGTATTGCCTGTGGACTGTTCTGTAGGACTGTAAAAATAAAGTGTGTTTCAAGTATTTGGGAAATGTATTCCTACTTTGTATTTACAGTATTTTACTATTTGTTTGGCAGAACTGAAAGATTACCAACACAAGGTGGTCGGGAACGTCTTCTGTCTCCTGAACAGGAAACTGAAATAATCAACATGGTCCTAGAAAATAACGCCATAACATTACGGCAAATACAAAGAAAAATCCTAGAAAACAATGAGATGTTTCAAAATATTGATAGGGTAAGCTTATCAACACTGGACCGTGTCTTGCGCAGAAATAATCTGAGGATGAAGCAGGTCTACAGGGTGCCATTTGAACGCAATTCAGAAAGAAATTGCGACATAACTATGTGCAAGTGAGTCCTATACAATCCCACAATTGATGCATACTCTCAACACTGTATAAATTATACATATTTCAGTATTGTAATCATAATGATTGTGCTCCACAATAGTGACCACTCATGTCTATATCTGATATTGTCATGTGTGTTTCAGAGAGTCCTCGAGCTAGAGGTGGCTGCAGTGGAGCACCAGTTCATCTTCATTGATGAGGTTGGATTCAACCTCACAAAAAGACGAAGGAGGGGAAGGAATATCATCGGCCAGCGTGCCATTGTTGAAGTCCCTGGCCAGGGGGCGGAGGGAAGATGGGGGAAAAGGAAAAAAGGGAGAGAGCAAAACCCCCCAACACCCACCCCAACCATAACCACACTTTGCCTCCCTCCCAACCGTGCATTTGATCAATGGGTTTTGGGGGGGGGGGGGAGACCCCAGGGGGGGGCCCCCTGGGGGCCCCAACACTGTTTATTACGTTCCTGGACACCCTACCCAACACACTCATTCCACCAGATCAGGTAGATGGCCCAGAGCAGCTCAGGTATGTTGTCATTTGGGACAACGTAAGTTTCCACAGGGCTGCTCTGGTTCATAACTGGTTCACTGCCCACCCACGCTTTTTAGTTGTTTATCTCCCTCCATATTCTCCATTCCTCAATCCTATTGAGGAATTTTTTTTCTGCCTGGAGATGGAAAGTGTACGACAGAAATCCACAAACGTGTATACCTCTTCTTTTTTTTTTTATGTAACTGTATACAGTAAATTCTTCTGTTGTTTTGTATGTAGACCACTGTATGTGCAACTTTGTGTTGGTTTGGAATGGGATGTACACAGTGTACATTGTTTTTGTGGGAAAAATAAAACATATTTTTGTTACCGTGTATTTGTGTTTTCTGAGTATAAGAACAATATTCTCAAGTATTTTACAACACACTTATGTACTGTCTGTAGTAAGTGTAACACTGAACCAAAAAAAAGGCCTAAGTCATTATGATGAATGGAGAAGTGTTTTCAGTGTTTTACATTGAGCACATCAGTGTTCATCTGGTTCTTATAAATGTCTATTCATGTGATGGTTTGTGTGTGTCATTTGAAAACAAAATACCCTTTTGAGAAGAAATAACATTATTTTGAATGTAAAGTTTAATTTTGCAGGAGCATTGAGGAGTTTTGCCCATTGTGTGTGTGTTCTTTGGAATTGTGTGTAGAGTTCTGAGAATATGAGGCATGCTTTCAGAAAATGTGTGTAAACAATCGAGAAAAACTGTATTACTATTTTGCTTAATATTTGCTTAGGAACTTTTAAAAACAGTTTACTGTTAATTTTAACTATTGTAAGATTCATATTTTGTCACTTTGTCTGCTAAATACATGAACCATAACCCTTCCCAAAAGCTACAATAAAGCTGAGAGTATATGCCCTGTAAAAAAAGCACCAATACAAGAGAAGCTAATTAAGCAATTCAAGGAACACTGATGCTTTACTTGTATCAATGCTGATTTTATAGATCACACAGACTTTTCAGCTAACCAACAGGCCAACCGCTAGCATTTTCAATGTAAGCTTAAACAGTTAGGTTACCTGACAGCCACTAACTTTAATGTTACAACCAAATTGCTTGTTGTCGTTATGACGTGAGTGCACATTACACACACACACACACACACACACACACACACACACACACACACACACACACAGAGCCTCCGTCCTTTCCTGAGAGTCCCTATTAGGGAACAACATTAGGGAAATTAATTACAAGATGTCTGCTTGTGAATATATAATTTGGCAAATAGAATGATGTTGTATAATACATCTGCGATGCTAACATACACCCTCTTCTAATGGATGAAGCCTTGGCCTGGAAGAGAGGTCGTCAGGTGGTCCCCAACCTTTTTTGTGTGTTTCAACCCTTAACCACAACACCCTCCAGTTGGCGGGTCAGCAGTGACTGTCCAGGTCACTGCCCCTCTCCTCCAGGCTTCCAGCTTGTGTCCTCTCTCTTGTGCCAGAGCCAGCAGGAGGCTCTCTCTGACGCTTCTCCCAGCCTACGAACGGCTGCTTTCCTCAAGTGGCCTCTGAGTCCAACCTTTGTCAATAGATTTCACAGATTGAGCTGGGAATCCTCGACATCCGACTTCCACCGTCATCAGCCATGTTGTCCACCCCTTGTCCCGGCAGTTGCTGGTATTTGGCTTTTTTCCTCTCTGCAGCTTCCTCACAGCCCTCCTCCCACGGCACCATCAACTCCACCAGGATGATCTTCTTTCCCTCTAGAGACCACATGATGATATCGGGCCTCAGAGTTGTGGACAGTACCGCTTCGGGGAAGTGGAGTTTCCGCCCGAGGTCGACCTCCATTTCCCATCCCTTGGCTGACTGCAGGAGATTCTGCCTGGCTTGGTTGTGGATGACAGGTCTTTGAACCTCTTTCACAAAGTTGATGGTGCTCAGCAGTGGTCTTGCTTTGGCTAGTTGTTTCTTCCTCCTTTCTTGCTCCAGGATGTCTGCGAGCACTGCCAACACTTTGTCATGGCGCCACCCGTATCTCCCCTGTGTCAATGCGATCTTACACCCTGACAGAATGTGCGCCATTGTTCCTTTCCCACCGCACAACCTGCACAGTGGGTCCTCCCTCATCCCCCACTTGTGCAAATTGACTGGGGTTGGTAAGGTGTCATACACTGCTCGGAGTAGAAAGGCTATACAGAAGGGCTCCAGCCGCCACAGTTCACTCCATGTGATGGTTCTCTTGGGAAGGTCCCACCTCGTTCAGGCACCTGGAGTCGCAAGCTCGATGGATTTTGCTCTTCTCCCTTCTTCCTCGAGGTTTCGGACTTCATCCTGAATCCTAGTTCTCTTCTCCTTAGGGGTGGACTTTGACCACTGCTGGAAATGTGCTGTTCCTGTTTTCCTGTGCAAGGGTTTCCGATGATGTCTTTGGTCCTGAGAGAATATTCTGCCTGGTTAATTGCCGTGCTGGCGGCCCACTTGCGACCAGATCTTGTTCTGACTCCTGCTTCCCTGGTGAGTTGGTCTCGAGAGTCCCTATATGTCAGGGACAGTCTGCATTCGGCGACTTTAAACTCCACCACTGATGACAGGAAAAGCTGAAGCTGGCCCGACCTTATGTAGAGCCTCACGGATGTAAAGCTCGGCGGTATTCCCAACCATCTTCTTAGGTGCTTGTTGAACTTCCTCTCCATTTCTTCAACAGTTGATAGGAGCACCTCATATATGATGAGAAGCCACATGAGTCTCGGGAGCAGGCCATGTTGGTAGATCTAGCACTTGTATTTCCCAGGCAGGCCAGACTTGTCAATCTTCAACCATTCTTCAACTTGTTTTCCAGTGCTGGAGATGCTGTTCTTGTCTGACAGGGAATCATCATACCACTTTCCAAGGCATCTAATTGGGTTCCCCTGGATGTTTGGGATCACTTCCCCTTGAACAAGCAGTTTGAACTTTCCAGATGTTTTACCCTTTTGGATCACCAGGCTCCTTGATTTCTTGGGCTTAAAGACCATCTTTGCCCAAGTGGCCATGCGATCCAGTTCTGCCAGGACCCATCTTGCCCGCACCTGAGTTGGTGTTATCACTGTAAGATCATCCATAAATGCCCTGAAAACTGGCTGTTGCCCTCCTGCTGCGGTCTTTGGCCCTCTTGACTTTGTACTTGCTGCGGAGATGATCAGGTTCATTCCCATGATGAACAAGATGGGAGAGATTGTGCATCCTGTCACTATCCCCTTCTCAACTGGCTGCCACTTTGTTGTAACCTTGGCGGACTGGAATCGTAGCTTGATGATCTCAGGTAACTGGGATGTGGTAGTAGTCCAAAGCATCTTGGATCAAGTTATGGGGAATAGACCCATATGCATTTGCAAAGTCAAGCCAGACAACTTTTAGGCTGCCTTTCTTCTCCTTTGCTTCTTGGATAAGTTGGCTGAGGACCCCTGTATGCTCCAAGCACCCTTCAACACCCTTTTGGATAGAGGTGTTAATATATCCATTCTGGGTCATGTAAGTGCTCATTCTCTTCTTAAGCACCGCAAAGAAAATCTTTCCCTCCACACTAAGTAGGGAGATAGTTCGAAACTGGCTGATCTGTATGGATCCCTGTTCTTTGGGCACAAAGCACCCTTCCGCCCTTCTCCAGCTTGTTGGAATGGTTCCCTTGGACCAAATTACCAGCATAAGCTTCTACAGCCTTCGGAGGAGCTTAGGGCATTTTTTGTATACTTTGTATGGTATACCACTGGGGCCTGGAGCAGAAGATGATCTTGTGTGCTTGAATACATCTTGAACCTCTCTCCATGATCGACACTCTGTGCTGAGGGATGTGGTAGGTGGGTTGATGTTAGTAAGCCCGTGATTTCCTTCCAGGGCATCGTCTCGTGAAGGGTCACTGAATGTCTCCTCAACAGACGGCTCCACCTCCTCTTTGGAACTTATTAGAGTCCCCGACCTCGTCTCCCCCAGAAGTGATTTAGTAAAGCGGTATGGGTCCTTTACAAACTGGGCTCGTGCAGCTTCTTGCTTCTTCCGCCCCTGTTTGAACCTCTCAGCTCTTCTTGTTTGGATGAGCTGCGCGCAGAGGCTGGCTAGCAGCTCTTTTATTCCTTCCTTTTCATCTGTGCTAGCCAGTTTGAATTGCTTTCTTTCTCTTCGGTTGTTCTGCTTTTCTGGTCTTGCTTTATTCTCTCTCCTTGGCACTGTTCCAAACCGTTCCTTTGCCACGGTCTTGACTCCGACTCAAACCTTTTTGGACTCAGTCTTGACTTGGTCTTGACTAGTCCTGGTCTTGGACTCAACAAAGGTGGTCTTGACTATAGCCCTTCTGTAATGTATAGGGCGATGTCAAACTGGAACATATTACCACTGCATTAAACACAGATTACAAGTGAGATCAGTTTCAAAAATTGAGTTAAATTAGCAATTATTCAAACAGAAATCATCTTAAAGTGCATATTATAGTGGGGATGTGAATATGGATTAATATTGTGTTGTTTACCTAAGTACGGACACTAGTGTACACTGGTCCAGTGTCTATTGCTTACTTGTGCCAAACGTTTGTTGAGAAGGAAATGACAATGCATTATAAAACTATATTTTATTGATAATGTGGAATTATTAAAGGTCCAATATGTAATATATTTACTGTAATAAATCCAAAAATGACCCCAATGTGTCATCAGATATTAAGGAAACATGCTAAGTTGAAATACTGCCTTTTCTGACAACAATGCTAATGCCAGTATATATACACACACACACACACACACACACACACACACAATGCCAGTATTTTCTCCTTTTGAAATCTCCGTTGCGTGACGTTTCGGCCTGTGTGTTGTTATCAACTGCCCAGTTTGACAGCCAGGCCGGGTTGCCAGATATGCCTGTAAACACGCAAACCCAGTGCACTACAGCTGTAATGTTAGTACAGCCATGAAAGCAGCAAATAAACTAAAAAACAGGATCAACAGAGATAGATTCTACTAGACATAAAAAACCCTGGCATGTTTCTACCAGTTGCGATCAGAAATGTAATAAACCATGGGTAGATATTGGAAATGTATTTGTAATCAGAGCTAAAGCTTCTCTGACAATATGTGTGAGTTCATTTTGGTATAAATTATTTCCTGAGAAAAATTTAAAAAGGCATTTGTTTTTGTGCAGAATGAGTAAAGAATCCCTCCGTAGTAACACATCATATTACTAAATATTTTGAGCAAAAAAAGTCTAAATGTTTTGAGAAAAACGGCAAAATAATTTGAGAAAAAAAGTTGAAATATTTTGACTTGGAGATGGACACAGCTTAGAGCCCAAAAGGATGCCTAGTTGGCTAATTTCCACCTGAACAGGTAACGTTAGCTTCAGGCTAATTTATCACGGCTACAAGGGATGAGCATTTTATGCAATTTCAATATTTGTGTTCTCACATTGAATTATGTAGCTAGAGTACTCGAGTTGGTTACTCACTAAAACAACTGAGACACTGCCAGTAAAGATCTTAACTGTTACACAACACAATGAATCTGACTGCACATTGTACTGTGTGTGATTGTGGTTGTAACAAATAAATAAAAAAATATATTTTAAATTTTGACAAGATTAATCAGAAATTATCTCATCATCAAAAAAGTGGAAATATTTTAAGAAAAAAAAGTCAAAATACTTTAAGAAAAAAAGTCGACAATTTTTGAGAAAAAAAGTCAAAATATTTATTATTCATCATCATCAATAAAACACAATTGAAACATCTTAGAAGACAGCGGTGATTTTTATTCTTAATAAATGAAAACAATAAATATTTAACACGATCACATTTCATAGTTTTAATCTGAGACTTGGGAGGCCCGGAGAAAATAAAAGACTTTAAATTATTACAAAATATATAATCGTGTGAAACTCTTTTATGGTTCTTATATTCACAGCAGGTTTCATCCTGTTAACAGACAGAATATATAAACAGATACTTACATTCACATTAAACTAATGTTAAGCACGTTCATGAAATCGTCTTCGGCTCGAACATAGTAATAGTAGCTATTATGGATTTCTGTTCTGAAATTATTTTGACTTTTTTTTCTTAAAATATTTTGACTTTTTTTCTCCAAATATTTTGACTTTTTTCTCCCGAAATATTACTTTTTTCTCCCTCAAAATATTTTGACTTTTTTTCTCAAATTATTTAGGCTGTATTTCTCAAAAATATTTTGACATTTTTTCTTAAAATAGTTTGACTTTCTTTCTGAAAATATTTCGACGTTTGTCTGACAACATGAGTTCTTTTCGGGATGAATTATTTCCTGAGAAAAATATAAAGAGGCATTTTATTTTTGTGCAGAATGAGTGAAGAATCCCTCCATAGTAACACAGCATATTACTAAATATTTTGAGAAAAAAAAAGTCAAAATAATTTAAGAGAAAGTCGAAATATTTTGAGAAAAAAAGGCTAAATAATTTGATAAAAGAAATCCATAATAGCTACTATTACTCTGTAGTTCGTGTCATTTTAATTTACAGACTTAAAACTTTAACAGTTAACAGTTTAGACTTGCAGTGAATAAAGAGAGCAAACATGCACTAAACCTTTTCATTTAGTCTCCATAGTTATGATATCGTAATGTATCAGAGGAGTTGCTTTATTGTGATATTATCGGTATTGTAAAGCCATGTATCGTATCGTGATTATGAGAGAAGTTCTTGACGTTACGAGGGAACGCTCTCCATCGATTGGTTCATGTTGTCTCAAACACCTCTGGAGCATAAAAACTAAAGAAATATCCCTTTAAAGTTTCTGTAGAACAGATACAAAATGTGACATCAATTTGCTATTTTTGTCACTTTTTCCAACGTTTAGTTTTTGCTTTTTCTGACGTTTAAGTTTGTAAGACTGACGCAGCATTTCATTGTTACTTTAACAGAGCATTAGTAAAATGCTCATATATGCTTGTTACACACACAGGGACGCACAGCAGCACACACACATGCAGAAGATTACAAATAAAAATATTACGGTGCAAATCCTCCATCATAACAGCAATGCTCCAAGGTTCAAACGCGCCTGGCTTTTAAAGGGAATGGGAGATGATCTCTGATTGGTTGATTGCATGTTACGCCCAAAACACACCTCTGATTAATGAAGACACTAAGGACAACCCTTTAGGACCATGCATCCACCATCAAACTAGCAAAAGTGGATTTGGACACGCCCTAAATGCACCTGCACAATTTCACACCCTGCGCTTAGATCGTTAAATAGAGTCCACACATAGACTGTTAATATTAATGGACAACGCATCCGGTTCGACGAAGTGCTGCAAATGCGGAAGTGCCTTAAACCTGCATTCTACCTGAATTCCTGCAGGGGACGACACGTACGGTTGCAAAAGTAGTTCGGTTCCTGTAAGAGTCTATGAGAAAGTGACCCACTTCTCACTTGATTTATTACCTCAGTAAACATTTTCATAATTAGTTTATGGTCTCAATCTCTAGTTTTAAGTCTTCTGCAACACAGAATGATGTTCATTTTTTGAATTATGGTCTCTGTTGATTTTAAAATCAGCGATAAAGAAGGGGGTGTTTTAGGGCGTGGCTATGATGTGATTGCCAGTGAAAGTGTGTAACGTAGAGTGTAAGCAGCTCCTCCCTCTCTCCTCCCTCTCGTCTAAAATCGTCACATCCACAACCAGGGTGGCAGCGCCTGTAACGGCAAACTCGACGACTCATAGCAGATCTCCACAAACCAATGGGTGACGTCACACATGCTCTGTCCATTCATATACAGTCTATGGGCCCACACTGTTAATAAGAGCAATACAAACTTGAACAATATCCCTTTAAAGTACATTTAGAGCAGATAAGAAAATGTGCGATTAATGGCGAGTTAACTTCGGTCAATCGGCACTTCCAGCGTAGGACTATGAGTTGAGTCGTTACTCCACCTTCACCTCGGGCCCCCCGGCGTCCTCGGGGCTGCTCAGAGACGGAACGGTCTCCATCGATTGGTTGGTTTTGCCGCCGTCCTCCGAACCGACCAGAGAAATCTTTTTGAGTCCCGTTTTCCTTTGGCGCCACACGTGGATTCCTGCGAGTATCAGGACGCAGACGCAGGCCGCCAGCAGGAGGGAAACGACCACCAGCTCGCTGTAGAAGCTCTTCTCTCGGACGCGGAGGCGTTCGTCAGCCGGCTCCACCCCCAACCTGGCGTCTCTTTCGGGAGTCACCTTGATCTCGTTCTTCAACCCAGAATCGGCTTTGTCGGCGACGACGATCTCGTCTCTTAAATCGGTCGGGTATACATCGCTCCAATCGGTCGTCCCCGGCACACCTGAGAAAGAGCACAAAAACAGTGATTTTGAATTTGACAAATTCAAACTATTGATTAATTAGAAATAATTTGAGAGAAAAAGTGAGTCAGGTATGGCTGCAGCCTGTAGACCTCCAGTCTCATGCCTCCCGTCCATAGACTATATATTAAATGAATATTATTATTATTAATATAATATATTAATAATATATATATAATATATTAATATAATATATTAATAATATACAGTCTATGCTCCCATCTCATGACCTCCCGTCTCATGCCTCCCGTCTCATGCCTTCCCCAAGCTTTGACTTTTCAAAATAAAAGCTTGCGTCTGGTCCGCTATGTCTTTATACTTTGTTTTTTTGGATGTATTTGAACGAAACAGTACGGCAATCATGCTAATGAATGAAATTATTTTTTCAGCAGATGTCTTAGTTACAACACAATGGAGCTAGCAAAGCAGTTTTGTGTTCATATGTGCGGGCGGAATTTATTCAGTTTGGGAAATCCCACGATCTCTACTAGCTATAGCTCGAATTGTCTGGCTGACTAAACAGGGAGAGACTAGAGACCTTGTCTGTTTTGTTTTGTTTTTCAAGAGCGAATTGCTCCATAATATGAATACAGATTGATTATCACTTATTTTGTTGGTAACTGTTGATGTATGATCACAATATTACACTTGAGGAGGCCTACACTTTAGTAATGCGCCTTTCAGACTTCAAAATTAAACCCGCTTATGTATTATGGCTTAAACTAACTAATCACTGATGCAGTTTTAAGTGTTTTATGATTTCAGAAAGGAGGAGGTTAACCAATATTTTATATTAATCCTAATGTTTGTTGTCAAATTTCATATCTATAAATGCAGCTTTCAAAATTATAGAAGATTAGAAAGATTTAGCCTATAATAAAATATTGGTTAACGTCCTGTTATCTAAATTTTAGATATCAGATCCCCTTCTAATGGGAGGCATGGAAACCTATTTATTGGAGCCTACTCTTCTGTGGTCTCATATGTTATAATTGTAAAAGTGTATTTATTTTAGTATTATGTGGGTGGCGTCATTGTTGAGCTATATTTTTTCACTTGGCATACATTTTTATGTTACACTTGTTCTTTTTTTTACTGTTATGAATTTGCAAATAAAGACTAATTAAAAAAATGTAAGTCATCGCAGGTTTCATCAAATAAACAACAAATCTTAACATCATGGAGACAGCATTAAAGGTCTCATAGAATGGAAATGTCACTTAATGAGGTTTTTTAATATTAATATGAGTTCCCCCAGCCTGCCTATTGTCCCCCAGTGGCTAGAAATGGTGATAGGTGTAAACCGAGCCCTGGGTATCCTGCTCTGCCTTTGAGAAAATGAAAGCTCAGATGGACCAATCAGGAATCTTCTCCTTATGATGTCATAAGGGGAAAGGTTACCTCCCCTTTCTCTGCTTTGAGAGACTTCAGATACAGTATTAGGGGACCACTAAGGCCTATATAAAAGAGACTTCAGATACAGTATTAGGGGACCACTAAGGTCTATATAAAAGAGACTTCAGATACAGTATTAGGGGACCACTAAGGCCTATATAAAAGAGACTTCAGATACAGTATTAGGGGACCACTAAGGTCTATATAAAAGAGACTTCAGATACAGTATTAGGGGACCACTAAGGTCTATATAAAAAGAGACTTCAGATACAGTATTAGGGGACCACTAAGGTCTATATAAAAGAGACTTCAGATACAGTATTAGGGGACCACCAAGGTCTATATAAAAGAGACTTCAGATACAGTATTAGGGGACCACTAAGGTCTATATAAAAGAGACTTCAGATACAGTATTAGGGGACCACTAAGGCCTATATAAAACAGACTTCAGATACAGTATTAGGGGACCACTAAGGTCTATATAAAAGAGACTTCAGATACAGTATTAGGGGACCACTAAGGCCTATATAAAAGAGACTTCAGATACAGTATTAGGGGACCACTAAGGTCTATATAAAAGCATCCAAAGAGCATCATGTCATGGGACCTTTAACATCCACAATTCTGCCAACTATAGGCTATGTATGGTTATCGTTAATTCAAGAGTTTAAACAGCGTTCAATTAATTGCATCATGTTCACTTACTTAACCGTGACTTCATTTAGAAAGTAATTCACGATTTTGTATTCTGAACATCTGCATTTAGCGTTCGACACGGCCAGGCATAAGACGGGAGGTGTGAGACAGGAGGAGCATGCGACAGGAGGTCTCCAGGCTGCAGAAAAAGTTGACCATTTTTGAGAAAAAGTCGAAATATTTTGAGAAAAAAAGTCTAAATATTTCATCATTATCATCATCATCAATAAAACACATTTGAAACAAAGTTAGATTTACGTTTCAGCCACTGACGATAAACACGACAACGGTGATTTTTATTCTCAATAAATGAAAACAAATATTTAACACGCTCACATTTCATAGTTAAGATGATTGTACCATCTGAAATTGTGTTTTAAAGATACGATGATGACGTGTGAATAAACTAAACTGAAACTGTATCACCTTTGTCTTTCATCCCGGAAAAAAAGTCGAAATGTTTTAAGAAAAAAGTCAAAATATTAATTTTTTTTAAAAGTCTGCAATTTTTTAGACAAAACTAGAAATTATTTGACAAAAAAGAAGTAATAAAAATGAGACAAAAGTAAAAAAAAAAACTATTTTTGAGAGAAAAAGTGACAATTTTGAAAAAAGTAAAAATAATTTGACAAAAAAGTCAAAATAATTTGACAAAAAAGAATAAAGTCAAAATAATTTGAGAAAAAATGTCAACCTTTGTCTTTCATCCCGGAGTCCTCCGGTTCTCCTGAAGGTTTCGTGGTAGAAGTCTTCGGTTCCTCAGTGGGAAAGAAAATTTCTTCCAAGGGTTCGTCTTCACTGTCGGTCTCGTGGTCGTCTTTGGGAAAGGGGCTGAAGGAGCGCGGCGAGGCGATCTGCGGAGGAGCGATGTCCTGGACCTCGTAGCTGGCGACTGTTTCCCTGTACCCGCCTTCCTCCGCCTCGCAGCGATACGTCCCGAAGGTTTCGGCAGCGGCGAGGAAGCTCAGACTTCCGTCAGCTGAGCGGATGAAGAGTTTGTCCGGCATGCTGTCGGATCGAGAGGAAGTCCAGGTCAGAGCGGCCATGTTGGAAGGTTTCCGACACTGAAGCCTCACCGCTTCGTTCAGACGAACGCGGACTTCTGGAGGACAGAAAATATCAGAAGGAAAACACGTGAGAGGCAGGATCCGAAATTAACTCTCGCCAAGCTTAGTCGTTTTGTTGTTTTGTTGTTTAACGCCAACTGCATTAAATTCCTCTTGAGGGAAAACAAAGCTGAACTGAAAATGTAAATGTTAGCGCACATGTGTCAAACTCAAGGCCCGCGGGCCAAATCCGGCCCCTGGCAGATTTATATCCGGCCCTCATAACAATTTAGGTTCATAATAAATTTTGGCCCACCTAATTTTTGTCACTTTTTCTGAAGTTTTTGTCACTTTTTTCAACGCGTTTGGCACTTTTTGTTCAACGTTTATTGCAAATTTTGGCAAAATTTTCTTGCCGCATCTTCCAACTTTTTTCGACCTTGTTTCTTTGATGGCTACATTACTTTTTTGTGGCTCTATGTCGACCAAGCTGTAAGTGAGAAGAGTATATGAGACGTGCAATAATAAAGTCAAAGATGTTTGACTTTTTCGATTAAATAAAAACATGTCAATAAACTAAACATGTCTGGCCCTTGAAGTGATTTTTATCTTCCAGTGTGGCCCGTAGGGAAACACCGCTGTGTTAGAGACACTTAAGGCTGTTTCATGCTTCTGCGTCAACTCCACGCCGTAGCTATGTCATCGTTCCTACGGCGCTGTGACCCTTTCGGAGTTCTGCGTCGGGCTTGCTTTGCATTTCACCTTCATAACACTAGGGGGCAATAAGTCTGAGGTTATTTGCGAGGTGTCTGCCATACAGTTTATGTTATGTTAGCAAGCAAACTTTAGCACAACTGGCCACAAAGTCCTGCTTGCTGGCGAAGTGCTAATTTCAAAACGTTACTGACATATAGACACGTTACAAACAGATAACTCCGTCATTGTAACCAAAATATGTCTGAGTTTATTTGCAAAGCTGATGTCAGTGAACTAGCATGTTGCTACTCCGCACAGTAGGCTGCTGGAAACACCCACTATCAACACACAGGACCAGTTGACCAATCACAGTCACACAGGACCAGCTGACCAATCACAGTCCTTGAAACACAGACTATCAACACACAGGACCAGTTGACCAATCACAGTCACACAGGACCAGCTGACCAATCACAGTCCTTGAAACACAGACTATCAACACACAGGACCAGTTGACCAATCACAGTCACACAGGACCAGCTGACCAATCACAGTCCTTGAAACACAGACTATCAACACACAGGACCAGTTGACCAATCACAGTCCTACAGTCTGCGCCTCAACGCAAGGTAACATTTTTTGGAGGTGCACGGCGAGCTACAGCGGAGGGGGGTTCACAGCCACGCAGAGGGGTCTGCGGGGGAACGCCGTTGATACGATGCAGAAGCATAAATCAGCCTTAAGATCAGGAAACTTCAGCCCATAGTAGGTTTCTAAAACATGTCCCATAAGATGTACTGTATATAAGATGTTACCTGTGGCTGGGAGCAGACTGTTCCTGGTTTGTCCCGGACATTGTTTTTCAACATTACCGTCCTCCAGGTCTTGAGCCCTGAGGAGTAAAGCGACAGTCAGTCATTAAAAAAAAGAAGCAAAAAGCAATAAAACATCAAAAAACTTTAGAGAAAGCGGCAAAAATCCCCAAAACATCTAAGAAAGTGACACAAATGGGGGGAAAATGACAAAAACATTGACAAGTAAGTAAGTAGGTAGGTAGTTAAGTAGGCAAGTAAGTAAGTAGGTCTAAGTAGGCCTAAGTAAGTAAGTAAGTAAATGGGGTGAAGGTAGTAGGTAAAGTGGGCTCAGTGCTGTAGGTAGTGGGGTGTAAAGGTGCTATTAGTAGAGTATGGGTGAGTGGGTTGTGAGTAGTAGGCTAGAGGGGTGGTGTAGAGTGGGTCTAAGTGGTTGGTAAGTGTAAGTGAAATTGGTGGGTAGAGTGGGCCTAACTGAGTAGGTAGTGGTGAAGTGGGTGAAGTGTAGAGTGGTGGGTAGTGGGCAAGTAGGTCGTGGGGTAAGTGAAGGGGGCCAGGTGAGGTAGAAGTGAAGAGTAGGGGCTAAGGTGGGCTCAAGTTAGGTAAATAAAGGTAGGGTGGTGGGTGGGTGGAGTTAGGCAGGTGCAGTTGGAAGTGCAGGTGGGTAAGTGGGGTGCAAGTAGGGGGGTGGGTGTGGGTTGCAAGTTCAGTGGTAAGTGGGAAGTAGGGTGAGTAGGTAGGCCTAACTAGAGTAAAGTGAAGTGGGTGAGTGAAGTGGTGGTGGTGGGTAAGGAGTGAGTAAGTGGGGTGAGTAAGAGTGGTGGTAGTGAGAGAATGAAGGTAAGCGGGCAGTGGGTGAGTAAGTAATAAAGTGGGTAGAGTGGGTGGGTGGTAGAGTAAGTTGGGGTAGAGCAGGTAGGTGAAGTAGAGGTGGGTAAGTGGGGTAGAGTGAGTGGGTCTGGTGGTAGGTAGGTGGGTAAGTAGGTGAGGTAGGTGGTGGTGGTAAGTGGTGGTGGGAGGTGGGCTAGGTAGGTGGTTGGGTGAAGTGGAGGTGGGCCGAGTAGTAGAGTGAGTAAGCGGGCTAGTGAGCTAAGTAGAGTGAAATAAGTGGGAGGTAGATTGGGTGTGAGTAAGTTGGGTGTGGGTAAGAAGCAAGGTGGGTGAAGTTAAGTGGGCTAAGTGAAGGTAAGTAGAAGTAAGTGGGTCTAGGTAGTTGGTATAGTGAAGTAAGAGTGAAGTGGTGGGGTAGTAGTGGTGGGCTGAGTAGGCCTAAGTGAATAATAACTAAGTGAGCCTAGGTGAGGCTAAGGAGTTAATAAGTAGAGTGGTGAAGTAAGTGGGCCTAAGTGGGGCAAGTGAGTAAATAAGTGGTGAGTGGTGGTGAGTAAGTGGGCTGGTAAAGTACTAGTGAAGTGGGTAGAGTGGGTAGAGTGAAGTGGTGAGAGTAGTGAAAGTGGAAATGTATTCATGAGCACATTTAAACACCTTAAAGTGATGGTTCGAGATGAATTCACCCTCAGGGTCCTTTGCACCATTGACCACCGAAGCCAAACACCCCCCAGAGCTTTTTTCACCTGGGTCTAACATTGGGAGGTTAGGCGTTAGCGTGTAGAGCGTTAGCTTGGCTAAATAGCTTAAGCGTGGGGGCTAATGGATCAGAAGTGTCTCTAACATTACCCCCTAATATGCCGAAATGATACCAACGTCTACACTAGTATATATAGGTTATGCACTCATAAAACGATGGATTGTAAAGAAAGTTTGTAAGTACACACCAGAAGTTGTATGTAAATAACACTTGCCTGCTGGCTTCTGCTCTCTGCTGTTGTTGTTGCTGCTGTAAGACGAAAGTGCTTAGGGCCGTCTACAAATTACAACACCGAAAAGAGATGCAACAAAAATATTTATTAATCTAACTTATTTTTTTAAGTAAGTACTGTAGTATAACTAGCAGGAGACAGGTTATAATTGAGGTAAGTTTGGAGACATTACCTTATTTAATCATTAAATTAATAAATATTTTTGTTGCATCTCTTTTCGGTGTAGTAATTTGTACACGGCCCTAAGCACTCGTACTGCCCGGTAGTAACAACAACAACAGCAGAGAGCAGAAGCCAGCAGGCAAGTGTTATTTACATACACTTCTGGTGTACTTACAAACTTTACAATCCATCGTTTTATGAGAGCATAACCTATATATACTAGTGTAGACCTTTGGTATCATTTCGGGCATTATTAGTGGGGTAATGTTAAGAGACACTTCGGATCCATTAGCCCCTGGCTAAACTATTCAGCTGATAACGCTTCTCTCATTGCTCTCTATTGAGCCAGGTGAAAAAAGCTTCTGGGGGGGTGTTTGGCTCGAGGTCATGGTGCAAAGGACCCTAGGGTGAAATTACTCAGAACCATCACTTTAAGCTGAAAAAAATGACAAAAACCAACAGGAAGAAAGCGACAAACACATTTAACATTTTGTCCCGTACATGTCGTGTTGCTGGGCGTCCAGGGCGGTGCAGACGCCAGCGGAGCGGCTCCATCCACACAGCGGATCTCTGGCCAGAACACACTGGCTGCAGGTCCTGTAGCCCGAGCACCGGGCCACCGGGACCGCCGTCACGCCCTCCGATGTCCCCACGTAGACAACTCCCTACAGGAGCAGAGAACACAGTTACACACATTGGGCCCTATTTTAACCATCTAAGCGCACTGCGTGAAGCCATCCACTAAAAGTTCTGTTGTTGCTGCTGACAGACTCAGATTATTATTCTAAGTGTCTGACAACATTATGGAAATGATCCCTACAGAGATAGAGCTTTTTACAACCTCTTTAAGACCTTTCTGTTTAACCAGAAACAGCTCTGAGGTGCTAAACCCACCAGACTCCATCCAAAAAACAATACTTTTAGCATGAATAGAGCCAACATGTGTGTGTGTTTGTGTGCGTGTGCCTAATATCCTCTGTATACAATGTATAAAGTGTTTTATTTGTAAGTGTACTTTTTTGTACGAAGCACATTGTGTTATATTAACTTATATGAAATGTGCTATAGAAATAAAGTTTGATTTGATTTGATTTGAACATATCTTCACATGTAAATCGGTAAACTGTGAAAAAAAGAAAAAAGATAAAAGAGTTGTGATGGTTGGAAAAGTGGAAAGATGACCAAAAATGGCTTTCAGTACTTATATTTTGTTTCTGTCCACTTTGAATGAAGAGTATTTTATGATGCTAAAATGATTGTTATCTACATGGAGTCTGGTGGGTTTAGCGAACGCTATTTCGCTGATGTTTTTATTTTTAAAAAAAGGATCTTACTCTTTAACAGAAAGGTCAACCTCCTTAGAAATCCTTTCCATAATGGTGTCAGACACTTAGAATAATAATCTGAGTCTGTCAGCGGCAAAACGAGCACTTTTGTGAACGTAAATACAAGATGTACAATTGCCCTATTAACTATTAATTGTAGCTTGTTTCTCCGCTGACTGCAGCAATCTCGCTTAATACTGGACCAAAGTCAAAGATTGTTGTTTACATATATGCCATCCTTGCCAGAGAGTGTGCGGTTTTACCTTTGAGGAGGAGAGGACGATGCTTTTCACCAGCTGAGGCTGAGAGAAAACCTGAATCTCCTCAACAACATGCGCACCCCGAGCCAACAAAACCACTTTGTGGAGGAATCCAGACTCTAAAACCCCAGAGAGAGAAGAGGTTGTTAGATTAAAACTGTTGTCATTATAGGTAAGTAAGTAAGTAAGTAGGTAAGTAGTTAAGTAGGTAAGTTAAGTAAGTATGTAAGTATGTAAGTAAGTAAGTCAGTAAGTAAGTAAGTAGGTAAGTAAGTATGTAAGTAGGTAAGTAGTTAAGTAGGTAAGTTAAGTAAGTAGGTAAGTAAGTATGTAAGTAGGTAAGTAGTTAAGTAGGTAAGTTAAGTAAGTAGGTATGTAAGTAGGTAAGTAGGTAAGTAAGTAAGTCAGTAAGTAAGTAAGTACGTAAGTAAGTATGTAAGTAGGTAAGTAGGTAAGTAGGTAAGTAAGTAAGTAGGTAAGTAGGTAAGTGGGTGAAGTAAGTATGTAAGTAGGTAAGTAAGTATGTAAGTAAGTATGTAAGTAGGTAAGTAAGTAGGTAGGTAAGTAGGTAAGTAGGTAAGTAAGTAGGTAAGTCTGTAAGTAAGTAGGTAAGTAAGTAGGTAAGTAGGTAAGTAAGTAAGTAGGTAAGTAAGGCATGAATTACTTGTTCCATATCATGAAAGGAAAGTGGGCTTGAGTTTGGAAATGGTTCTTAACTGTTTTATGAATGTGACTTTACACATGGGTTGAGGTGGCCTAGCATAGTGTTGAGTTTAAAGTCTCACCTGTAAGAAGGAAAAGGACAGTATACGGGTTTCCATTGGCTGCCTGCGTCCTCAGCGCTGCTACGTGACTGTACTGCTGCCCTGAAGAAACCACGACGGGACCGCCTCCGACCGGTTTCACCTTGCCGCTGGTCATGAAACTCTTCTTCACCTGCTCTAATTCAGAATCTGAAGCTTTGTCCAGTCCACACTGTCGGGAGAGTCACACAGGAACATCTTACCACACGGTATAAAAACCAGACACAGTTTGATGTCCACACTCACAAACTTTGAGGCGCGTTCCCGCTAAGTCTGTGAGGGCTTAGGCTGCGTTCACTCCGCATGCGTCGGCAGTCCATCAACTGGCAAAACACAGGTCTTTTATTTTTCTAAGTTCATAAATTCAGAATCTAAAATTGAAGGTAAAAAAAATTCAATATACCAAATTCAGCTGCAAAATGTAATGTTTAAAATTCAGTGTTAACTTCTGGGAAACCAAGGAAAAGCAATCAATACTAGAATCTAGATCGGGAGTTTGTAGTAGCTGCAACCAACAACTGGATTTCATTCCTAAATTTACTTCTGAGACGTTTTTTATGCGAGAAATCAACTGTGCAGAGTTCGAATATGGCCAGTTTTGCAAAAATGAATGGCAAATTGCACATTTGCTCGGATCAGAAAAGGTTTTATTGTTACCATGAGTACACTCAGAAGTTTGCCTTGGTGAAAGGTGCATACATAAACAAACATATTAAACATTAAAGCTATAGTGTGTAATTTCTGTCGCCCCCATGAGGAATTCTAAGCAATGACAACAACACTGTAAGTAAGTGCATCAGACAGAGTTACGACACGCACAGAGATGAGAAGGGTATGTATGGACTTATCTAACTCTGGGGGATACCGTGAATAAGACAAAGTCCCAATAAGTCGGCGTGTTCCTTTAATATCAAAAAGTTACTAAACTAAAGCTTTAACTTCTCCTGGGACAAGAACTCTGCCCTCCCCCCTTCCCCCTCTTGAGAGCCCTGTGTTTTAGGAGCCAAACATCCCCCCCGACCTCCTCCCTACATGGATTTTCACGCTCTTATACAGCAGCTGTCAACGTGCTGCAGACAGTCATAAATACAGGTATACAGAGCTTTCCCTTAACAGTGATATGTACGAATGCTTCATGTGGCTAAATATGTCAGTCCTTCCAGAAAAATGCAGAGTTGCGGGCAAAAATCCTTGATTATGCGGCACGTTTTCTTAAAAAATGCGATGGAATATGTTATATGATATTTATGCAATTTTATGCGCTGAAATTGCGGGAACTTGCAAAAATTGCAGTTTCATCATGTGAAGTAAACGCAACATTTTTCAACTTTCTGCTAAGATATATGTGACTTTTTTGCAACGAAAATGCGGGGATTATGAAATCATGCAAGCCCCGCATATTTTGCGTGGAAATTAGCAATTTATGCGGCGAAAGTGTGGCGTATTTGACAAAGTATGCAGCCCCTGCATATATATGCGGACTTTGGCTGATTACGTATTGAATTATGCGATCGCATAATCGCATTTTTCTGGAGGGACTGATATGTGCATGTGACTCTTGTGTGGAAGTGAAAGTGTGCTCCCCACCTGTCCCAGGTAGGGGTGTTTTCCCAGCACTGTACTCCACTGCTGGTTCTGGAAGTCGAAGTTCATGTAGGTCCCAGCGAACACCGCTCTGATGTCCTGCAGCTTAAACACGCACACGGACGATTCTGGACCCGAGGACCTGCACCACACCACAGACAACACGCATGTTATTTTCTGCTTGGAAAAAGCTTGCTTGATTTACCGGCGGCTAAACGTGGACCTCTGGGTATTGGTGCCGTTTAGCTGCATGTAGCACGGGCATAACTTTGTGCTTTGTCAACAAGGTTTACCAGGGTTAAGGCTAGAGGGGATACAGCTACCACCACGACAGTTCATTTTAGGAAAAAGATTGTGGTTTGGATTGAAGTAAGTAAGTAAGTAAGTAGGCAAGTAAGTAAGTAGGTAAGTAAATAAGTTGGTAAGTAAGTAAGTAGGTGTTATGTCTGAAAAACGTTCAGTATTGTGTCCTGTTTGACTCTGTTATGTTATGTACTGCGCGTGACAAGTTACTGTGCCTTTAAGGCTTACAGCAGTGTTTTTACGGCAAGGGTGGTAAATGTAAGGTTTGCGGCAGTTCAGTAAACGCAACGTGAACGGAGCTACACGGTGTGGGTTGGAGTCCTACACAAACATAATAGTAGGTAAGTAAATAAGTAGGTAGGTAAGAAAGTAAGTAAGTAGGTAGGTAAGTATGTAAGTATGTAAGTAAATAAGTAAATAAGTAAGTAAGTAAATAAGCAGTTAAGTAGGTAGGGAAGTAGGTAAGTAAGTAAGTGAGTAAGTGGTAAGTAAGTAAGTGGGTAAGTAAGTAAATAGCGATGGAAGTGGGTAAAGTAGGGTAAGGTGGGGTGAGTGAAGTAAGTGGGTAAGTGGAAATGGGTAAGGTAAATAAAAGGTGAAGTAAGTGGGTGAAGTTAGAGTGGGAAATAAGTTAGGTGGGGGAGTGGGAGTGGGTAGAGTAGGGTATGTAGGGGTGAGTTAATGGAGTGGGTAAAGTGAGTAAATAAGTGGGTGAAGTGGGTGGAGTGAAGTGGTGGTGGTGGTGGTGGTAAAGTGGTGAGTAAATGGAATTAGGTAAGTGGGTAAGTAAGAGTGGAGTTAAATAGAAGTGGGTAAAGGGGGTGAAAAGGTAAAAGGTGGTGGTATAGGTGGTAGGTGGGTGGTAGTGATAGGTGGTTGGTGTTGGAGTGAATTGTGGTGGTTGTTTAGTAATTTTATGTCTGAAAAGCGTTCAGTATTGTGTCCTGTTTGACTCTGTTATGTTATGTACTTGGCGTGACAAGTTACTGTGCCTTAAAGGCTTACAACAGTGTTTTATGACAAGAGTTAAATGTTAAGGTTCTGACAGTTCAGTAAGCATAGCGTTGAGCGGAGCTACAGGTGTGGTTATGAGTCCTACCCACACATATAAAGTAGAGTAAGTAAATAAGTAGGTAAAGTAAATAAGTAGGTAGGTAAGAAGAGTAAGTAGAGTAAGTAGGTAGGTAAGTGGTAGTGGTGGTAAAGTAGAAGTGTGTGTGATAGCAGTTAGTAGGTAAAGTAAAGTAGGTAAGTGAGTAAGAGTAGAGTAGATGAAGTAGGTAAGTAGAAGTAGGTAAAAGAGTAAGAGTAAATAAGCAGGTAAAGTAGAGTAGAGTAGGTAAGGAGTGAGTAAGTAAGTGGTGAAGTGGAAGTAAGTGTGGTGGAGTAAAGGTAAATGGTGGGTAAAGTGAAGTAGGGTTGGGTAGGTGGGTGTGGGTGGTGGGAGGTGGTGAGTAATTAAATAAAGTGGGTAAGAGTAGAGGTGAGTGGTAGTAAAGTGAGTGGGTGGTGAGTAAAGGAGATGGGTGAGAGATGTAAATTGTGTTGTGATAATGGGTAAGTAGAGTGGGGAAATGGGTAAGTAAGTATGTAAGTTGGTAAATGGGGGTGGGTGAGATGAAGTGTAAAATTGGTAGGTAAGGTAGAATGTTAAGTGATTAAGTAGGAGTAAGTGGGTAAGTAATGGAGTAGAGTAAAGTAAATAGAGGTGGGTGGGAGTGAGAGTAAATGGGGTGGGTAAGAGTAGTGAAGGGAGGTGATTAGGGTGGAGTAAAATAGTGGGTATGTAGTTAGTGGTAGAGTAGAAGTAAGTGAAGTAGAGTAAAATAAGAAGTGGGGAAGTGTTCGTGAAGAGTAAATAAGTGGGTATGGTAGTAAGGCAATTAAATGGTGGGTAAGAGTGGGAAGTGATAATGGAGTGGGTGGAGTGAAGTGGAAATGAAGTAGAGTGATTAAGTGGGGAATGAAATTGGGTGTAAGTAATGAAGTGAGTGGAAATAAAATGAGTGGGTGGAGTGGAAATGGGGTAGAGTAAGTGGAAATGTGATGAGATTAAGTGAAGTAAATGAAATTGGGTAGGATTGAGTGAAGTAGAGTAAAATAGAGTAAAGTAAGAGTAAATGGGAGTGAAATGAGATTAGGAAGAAGTAAGAAGTAAGAGTAAATAAGTAGGTAAAATAGTGATGAAAGTAAGTAAATAAAGGTAGAATTAAGTTAAACAATGCATGAAA